>NC_081175.1:27447241-27747241 GCF_012432095.1 Onychostoma macrolepis
TTGCGTGTGAAGCCCCTGTCGGCCCCCGAGGGGCCCTGATTAAAACAGTTCGTCAGGTGTTTGGGATGCTGATGCCAGCGGCGGTTCTGGCTGTAGCCGTGATGCGGGCCGCCTTGCCGCCCGCCCTGGTTCTGCTGGCCCTGGTAACCCCGCCCCCCGTGCTTAGTGCCGGCACCTGATTGGTGGTCTGTGTTGGGCTGCTGCATCTGATTGGGCTGCTGCTGCTGCTGCTGTAATCCCTGCTGCTGCTGCTGAGGATTCTGGGATTTCCCAGCAGCCCCTCCTCCTCCTACTACTACTCCAGGCAAGCGCTGCTGTCTCCTAGAACAACAACAAAAAGAGCTAGTTATCGTTATGTCAATGAGCTTGTTGTGTGGGGGTTTCCAGGGTGTTGCTAGACAGTTGCTATGGCATTCCGAAGGATTTTGTTTTGCACGTTGCTATGTGGTTGTGAGTGTTTTGAGTAGTTGCTAGGGAATTGTTAGGTGGTTGCCAGTATTTTGAGGATAAGGTGTTGAAATTAGTAGTCAATGCATTGTTGTGCGGTTGCTAAGGTGTTCTGAGTAGTTGACAGGATGTTGCTAAGCGGTAGAGAGGATGTTCTGGGTGGATGAACAAATACACAAAAATAAATTAACGCACAAAACAAGCAAAAAATAAACAAATAAATACACAAAACAAATGAATGCATTAAATAAATAAATCCTGGTGGATGTTGCTGTCAACATAAACAAACAAACATACACAAAAACAAATAAATGAAAATAAACAAATATATTTGTATACATTTTACACACACACACATATATATATATATATATATATATATATATATATATATATATATATATAATATTGTATATTCTATAATAATATATTAATAAATTATTTAATTATTATTATTAATATAACAATTATTAATCATAATTAAAGGGGTCATATGATACGATTTCTTGTTTTCCTTTTCTTTAGTGTGTTATGTAGCTGTTTGTGCATGTATACGATCTGCAGAGTTACAAAGCTCAAAGTCTCCCACAAAAAAATTTATTCTATCTAAAAGAGAAGGCTGATCCAGACCGAGCTAAAACGCCTCATTCAAACACGCCCCTGCATGTCTACGTCACGATGTGGAAATATTTGCGTAATGCCACCCAAATGTTCACGCAAAGAAAGGCGGCGTGGTTTCAGTAACCGCAGTAGTGTTGATGCAGCCGTGTCAGGGAGACGCTGTGTGTTTCTATGCGAAAGCAAAATCACTTCAATTGGCCTTCTGAAAGTAGATGCAATTAGGAATCATTGGTTAAGATTTGTTTACAACAGAACAGCACAACCCAAATGTTCGAATTTGTGCAACGCATTTTATGGACGACAATTTCGTGAACCTAGGAGAATACAAGACTGGCTGTGAGCAAAAGCTATTTCTAAAGAAAAAAAAAAAAAGGGTAAATTCTGACTTTGCTATGACAATCTGGCGATTCAGAATCAGCGACTATAAGTATGTTTTGTTACTAGTTGAAGTATTTGCTATTGACTGTGTGTGTGTGTGTGTGTGGGGAACAGGGTCTCATCACAGCAGAGTGTACAGCCAGTCAGAAATCACAGCACGCCAACTGTCTTAATCACGGCTTGTGTACTGCAAATACATACGAGCATCATCACTGTGTCTGTCACACGACTGTTCCCCTTTCGGGAACTTTATATTTATTTTGAAAGCTGAAGCTCGTGATTATGGTAAGGGGCGTTACATCTCCAACGCACGCTTGTGGTGTTCGGCCAATCACAATGCACTGTGCCAGCTGGCCAATCAGAGCAGACTGTGCTTGGCAGAAGGAGGGGCTTTGTTGAAAACGACAAGTTTGAGAGAGGCGGGGCATAGAGGACCTATAATCATTTACAGTATTTGAAAAATAATGTGTTTTTTGAACATTAAAGCATGTCAACATATTCTGTTACACCAAATACACAAAATAATGATCTTTAAAATAGAATCATATGACCCCTTTAATTAACAATAATTCTGGTCAACACTACAGCGCAGATTACACAGACTGAATTTTAAGAGTGTCCTGATGGGTGGTCAAGTCTGAATAAAGCAAATAAATAAATACAAACAACAAATAAATAAAATCTGATAGACGCTGCAGAACAACTCACATGCAATAAGAGCGTTTTGGTTGGTTAAGTCAAAATAAATAAAATAAAGCAAAGACATATCATTTTACGAATGATTTTTACTGATAATCGACATGATACACTGACAGCCAATCAGAATCCATCAGGCTTCAAAGAGCTTATAATAAACAACGTCTGTGTCCTGATGTGAACATTAATATCTAGTTATCTTCATAGCTGTAGTTTTTGGTGTGAATGGGCCTTAACCCTGAATATGAGCAACAGTAATAGTGAGGATTGACTTAAACACCACTAATAATAACCACAGTCACACACAGTGTGTTAATGTGTGTGTAATGATTTACAGCAGATGTGAGTCAATATGTAAACACCCAGATCTCCAAGTTTGCAGCAGGCTGATGGGACGATCTTTCTTCACCAGCAGATTCCAGTCATCCTAAAGACCGACACTGGATTATGGGCTTTACTGTGTGTACATTACATGTGAATGCATACTGACGTGTGCATTCAGAGTGCGCCGCGTCACGTGTGAGTGTGTTTGTGCACATTATGCAAACAAATGCTGTGCAACACTGACTTCAATAGTCTGACTATTTACTCTTTTCAAAAAAAGACAATATTTGGATTCAACAGTTAAACATTTCACAAACAAACTGTAAAGCACTTCATCTAAATTAGGTGCAAACTGAGTTTCAAAAGCATTTTTCTGGCATCACTGAAAGCAAAATCCCAACCAAATCAAAATATGTGATGTTTAATATACAGGAATTTGGACCAATGAGATTTCACTATGACTAAACAGAAACCAACATGAACAGCAACATAATATGTCAATATGAAACAAAATGAACATTATGAAATTTTGCATGTTATGCAGCATCTTCCAGTGTCAGCACTGTAGAGTTATAAATACTAAGTGAAATAAATTTAGAAAAATTAAACCTTTTATTTCAGCTAGTTGCTGAGGCAACATTTCTAATTTTCATTTAGTTTAAAATAAAGTACTAAAATGACTAAAACTAAGCTAATAATAAATACTTAACAAATAATAGCTAATAATAATAATAATAATAATAAATAAACATTAAGTCAAATAAAATAATTTAATTTAATTTAATTAAATTTAACTAATTGTCTAAGTAATAAAATGACAAACTAGAAATAAATAAATGCAAAAAAAAGTTACACATTATACAGAAATAAAGTACTAAAAAACAAAAAATAATACATAAATTAATAAAAACTATATAAACATTAACAAACTAATAAAAAAATTATAAAAACACAAAATGACAAACTTTAACTAAAAAATAAAGTTTAATTCAAAATGTTAACAAAAACTATAATATAGTATATCAATGATACTAAAATAACACTGTTATAGAGGAACAAGGTAATATTTTACTGCTTCTACGAAGAATAAACAAGCATGGAGAGTCCTGTAGCGAACATAATCTACAACATCAGCGGACACTTCAAAGACTAACGTCTTCACTAGTGACCATGAACAAACGTAACCTCTGTGGTATTCTGTGCTCTTTTAAACCCTCACACACATGATGCCACACACACGGGAATCTCCTCACTCAGAGGACGGGCTTCACGTTTGATTGACAGCTTTAGAGCGAGGCGTCCAGGTTAAGGTCATGTTTGACTGTGGTGTTCTGGTTTTACTAGGGGTTAATTTTAGGGGAGACACACTCAGTGTGCTGAATGACAGATCGAAAATAAGACGTTGAGGTGCTGACCGTCACATTCTTCAGGCTTTACGCAGGTTAACCCTTGACGCTGCTCCGCGGGAACATGTTTCACACAGATGCTTCACGTATCTATTCCAGCATTGGCGGAAATACGAAAAATGACACATATAGACCATGACTGAAAAGTTTGAAATGCTTTTGAAAAAAGTCTTGTCTGCTCACCAAAGCTGCATTTATTTGACCAAGGATATTGTAAAAATTGTGAAATATTATTACAATTGAAAATAACTTTTCTAACTTTTATATTGTAAAAGTAATTTATTCCTGTGATCAAAGCTGAATTTTCAGCATCATTACTCCAGTCTTCAGTGTCACATGATCCTTCAGAAATCATTCTAATACTGTATTGACCCGAATATAAGATGACCCCCCTTTTTCCAGATGTACCTTTTGGAATAAGGCTTTTTAAAAAAAAAAAAAAATCTTGTCAACAAATTTGTTTTGAAAGTATGGTAAATACTGGTAAAATGTACCAACAATGACACTGAAAAATATACACTTTTTGATATACCATAAAAATAACAGGTAGCCCATCTGAATTATATAACAAGTAAGCTATGCATCTCATTGTAGCCTACCAAAATTTTATTAACAATAGAAGTGAAATCTTATTGTAGTCTTCTAATCTGGGTACTGTCTTATGTTTGAAAATCACTTACAGAGGAAGTTTGGTCCCATCAGGCTAACATGACAGTCACGACTCCTGCTGTTGTAAACTCTTCTTTTTCTTTTGTTTTCACTCGCGATCTTTTCAACACACATTACATTACGTATTTCATGGCACACTCGTTTTGTGTGTATTTGTCGCCACCTATTGTTGTGGGTGTATTATTGACATGTCAAAGTCTAGACCCTGAATATAAGACGACCGCGTTTTTCATTTGTATTTCCAAGAAAAAAACATTGTCTTATATTCAGGTCAATACGGTATGCTGATTTGCTGCTCAAGAAACATTTCTGATTATTATCAATGTTAAAAACAGTTAATCTGCTTTATATTTTTGTTGAAACCGTTATGCATTTGATTTTTCAGGATTATTAGATGAATAGAAAGTTCAAAAGAACAGCATTTATTTCAAATAGATATATTTTGTAACATTATACATTGTAAATGTTACTTTTGATCAATTCAATGCATCCTTGCTGAATAAAAGCCCTTTCTTTAAAAATTAATCTACATCTACAAAAATAACATTATTTATATTATAAATAATGTTATAACATGAATATATGGAATATATATATATATATATATATATATATATATATATATATATATATATATATTATTACTATTTGTGTGTGCGCGTGTGTGTTATATAAACATGCAGCTTTAGCATTTTAACTCATTTCTTTAAAAACCTTGCGAAAGCAAATCTCAACCTTGCACAAATGCAGATCTCAACAGAACACAAATAAGTGTTGAGATGAAAAGAATCTTTGAGGAAAAGTTCAGTTTGGAGCAGATTATGATGATGTCCTTGAACGTGTTTTTGAGAAAAATCAAAGCACTTCTATCCATTCATTCAAAATCAGACATCTGCTCAACAGAATCATCAAGAGACTTCAGGTGTATAGAGTTCATCAATATCTCAATTAGATGTAGAAATTAACCTTTGACTTTGAAAAATATGAAACAAAAGTTGGAAAATGAACAATGTTAGATGTTAACCAAATACATCTAACATCAGAATGCATTTAAATGCATGTTGTACATTGTGTGTGTGTGTGTGTGTGTGTACCTCTCACCGACATACACTTCTAAGCAGCTCAAGAGCCAGATTGAATGTCGTCCACACCCAACCCTTCCCTTCCCTTCCCTCATTCACACACACCACAATACAACAAAAAGCTCTGAGAAAACCTCTTACATAACATTAACATCAAGTGTTTGCTTTACACAAGATAAACCCTGATTGACAGGTCTGTCATCGACAGGAATCTTCACACTTCACGCCTGCATCATGGTCAACTTAAAGATCTCGCTCACAACACACCATATTTGAATTAACACAAATAAAAATAAGACTGAGGAACAGAAGAACAATGCATTCGATATCTCATATTGTTGATCAAAAACTCAAAATACATCCTTCTAAAATGTTCAAGGAGACAAATAACACAAGTGAACCTTGTCATCTGAAAATGATGACATAATGAATAGAATAAAAAAGCCCATTTTCTCCATCACAGAACACTAGTTCTCCACCATGTGCATAAAACAGATCATCTATAGAATATTCTAGAAGCAATGACCCCTGTTTCTGTGTTTTTAATTAATGTCTAGAAGTTGTAGACCAATACACTGCCAAGATCGATATATCAGCCGATATTTGGCATTTTTTAAATTTCGGCATTGAACCGTCAAGTGTCAAACATTTCTTTTGACAACATTGGGACATTTATTTGGACATCATCAAACTCTCAAAATATAAGCCATTTTTTAATTATTGGCACTGAACGATACATTTTTCTGTTTGACCTTTAAGTCTCAAACCTTTATTTTGACAGAAGTGGGACTTATTTTAGCACAGCTACAAATTCTCAAAATAAGTTATACATCGCTCATTCAAGCTAAAAGATTTCGTTTACAGAAGACAGTAGTCTATATTTAAAGGTGACATAGAATGGAAAACTATATTTACCTTGGCATAGCTGAATAATAAGAGTTCTGTACATGGAAATGACATACCGTGAGCCTCAAACACCATTGTTTCCTCCTCCTTATGTAAATCTTGTGAATGCAAAAGACCACTGAAAAATAGGCGAATCAGAACATGACACCGACTGTGATGTAA
Source organism: Onychostoma macrolepis (assembly GCF_012432095.1). Lineage (NCBI taxonomy): Eukaryota > Metazoa > Chordata > Actinopteri > Cypriniformes > Cyprinidae > Onychostoma > Onychostoma macrolepis. The sequence goes on from NC_081175.1 coordinate 27,453,933, forward strand.
CAGTTGGGATCACTAATAGTTACGCCCCCAACATTTGCATATAGCCGCCCATGTTCTAGGCCAGCCGCCAGCCGAACCATCATCAGTTCTGCAGGTATTGTGAAGAAACAAGCGAGGACAACAGCGAAAATGGTAGATCACGGAAATGAATGTTATGCTCCAGGCTGTGCAGGGGATGTGAAGTGCAGGGATGGGTTGGTGTCTGTATTCAGAAAGGCACGGAAAGCAAATAACGCGTTCTAATAAAATAACGCGAGCCACTAAAGGGACATGGTTAGCTTCTTGTTAGCGGTAGCCTGTTACATTACAGTACATAAGATTACACTTACCACATAAACAGAGTAAGGAGAGATGACTGAGGATGATGGCGAATGATTTACAGATCCTGAGCACCACTGACAAGCATCTGAATATTGTAAAATGTGTGGTAAGTACTGCCGCTCCATAGTATAAACAGAGTTCGTGCGATCGTGAATCTCGAAAGTAAAAGTGAAACTAAAAAGTGATCGAGCATTCCAAAGCAGTTTCAATGCCCCGCATATTAATAGCAGCTCCCTGATTACCGCATTTTATTTATAGTATAATTACCCAACGATATAACTGCGCAAGAAAGTATTGAAATATATATTTTCCTCCCTGTGTTTCCTTCCTCTGAGCTACTGAAATGAGCAGCTCTGTGAAACAGCCAGAGCAGAGCTCAACATTATTATTCATGACCCTTCCAAATAAGGTAATAACAGACCATTTCATTCTAGGGACAAATCCTAGGGTTTTAAATGGACATGTAAAACCGTTTCTGGAGAATTTTTGCCCTTACCTAAGCCACATACCTTCTGTGTAGATATCAGAGAACAATTTAAAATAGTGCACCAATGCATTCTATGGCACCTTTAAATAGGCACAAATGAAAAAAAGACTGAGAAACAGAAGCACAATGCATTTGATACCTCATATTGGTGATCAAAAATTGAAAACATATCCTTCTAAAATTCACAAGAGGACAAATAACTTGGGCTATGAAAATGATGACATACCGAACAGACTGTTTTTCTGAGTTGTCAAATTAAATAAGGCATTTACTCTGATTAAAGTCTATAGTACCTCAAATTCTTCATCACACAACACACTAGTTCTCCAGCATGTAAAACAGATCATCTATAGAATATTTTAGAAGCATCAACCTGTATTGTTAATGTCCAGTAGTGGTCGACATATATCATCAAGACCGATATTTGGCATTTTTAAAATATCGGCATTGAACAATATGTTCCATTTCCCCAATAAGTGTCTAACTTTTAAGATAACTTTTAAGCCAAAACCTTATTAATCGGCAGATATTTGCCATTTTTAAAAATCAGCAATGGACGATATGTTTTTCTTTAAAATTAAGTGTGAGATTTTTTATATATATTTATATATATATATATATATATATATATATATATATATATATATATATATATATATGTGTGTGTGTGTGTGTCTAGTAGTGGTCTACCGATATATCGGACGATATTTATTAAATTGTACCGATAAATCGGACGATATACTGCATATATCTATTAAAAATTCTTTTTTTAATATCTATCTATCTATCTATCTATCTATCTATATGTATATATCAATCAGCTTGGCCATCAAAAAACCCATAATTGTTTGATACCAAATGTTTAGCACACCTTTCACTCCACCAGATCTTCTCCAACCATTGCAGCTGAACACCTTCATTAATATCCCTCATACCCGCCACCTTAGTGCCTGTGGATTAAGATTTCCGTTCCGTACTGGACTTACTGTACGGAGATAGTTTGCAGATTAATGATGACTCAACTGAAGAGAGGCAGAAGAGGATGAGAACATGCTGTACAGAGGATTTATGTTGTGCAAGCAGAATAAAGCAAACAGGACCTCAGGGTCACAGATCCAGTCAGAAGATGGTTAGTTTGAATCCCAAGAGTGGGTCGGATCCCATAAGCAGTTCAGGAGTCTGGTTTTCGTGAGCCAAGCTTGTAAGTGGAAGAACAAGTGTAAGCGGACAGAATTCAGGAGCTGGACCCGTTTTGAGACACTGACCTGGACACTTGCCGCTTCCCCTCGGCTGGCAGTAGCACCGTCAGCTGGTCCTGGGGCGGATCTGATCGGCTACGGGTACCACAGGGAGACGACACGTGAACAATGTGGATGGGAGGGTGGAAACAAGCAGGGATGGAAAACAAGAAGATACGAGAAAACTAAAAGTAAGAAGAACAAAAGGAAAAGAGGAGACGGAACAGTAACAACTAACACAAAAACGCAGGAGTAAATGATTGGGACAATCTACTGAGAGCTAATCTATTGAAAGATCTACTGAAATCTATTGGAGCTAAAAAATTAAAAAATAAAATAAAATAACTAAAATGTTACAGTAGCTACAGAGTTAAGGTATCTACATAATGCTACGAGAACAAAAGAAATACTGCAAAATAAATACTAAACAAAACTGCAGAAGTAAATCAAATAAAATAAAACAAAAAATGTAATATAAAATAAAATAAAACAAAAAATAAAAAATAAAAAAATTTTTTTACAAGAGCTACAGGATTTAATGGTGACTACAAAATGACATGGCATCTACATTATGCTACAAATACCAATGAAACAGGATGGTTTTGGACATGAAAGGAGGGAAAACGCAGGAGTGAATGATTGGGACAATTATGAAACCTACTAGGGACAAAATAAGAGAACAAAATAAAATCAGTAAAAAAAATAAAAAATAAAATATGAAAATAAAAATAAATAAATAAAAACAATAAAAACAATTAAAAAATAAAATAATAAATGAAATAAAATGTTAAAGGAGCTACAGGGTTTAAGGGAAACAATAGGCATCTGCATCTACATAAAGCTACATAAACCAAAGATATGTTGCAGTACGAAAAGACAGGATGTTTCGGTGATGAAAGTTTCTTCAAAATATGAAACACTGATGAAACACTTTCTGTGAGCAGTATGTGCATTTTCTATGCCAAGGATCCTCAAAGAAAAACTCTTGATGCTATTGGTGTCCATATCATCCCTTTCTCTTCAAAACTGTGAAGGTACTCATCACTCTGCAACCAGCGGATGAACAGGGTCTGGGTTTATTTCAGTCCATCAGAATGTAGATTTGAGTCATCAGCTGCAAATTCACCTGATATTGAGCTTCTTTAAAGGCTCTGAACTACTAAAGCATGCCAAAAAAGCCTACACAGATATGAGAAGCATAATCCTCTGCCTCAAACAATATAAATGAAACCAGGTCTGTGTTATGAAATAAAATAAAAATTAAAAAACACGATTCAAAAGTTTGGGATCGTATGATTTATAAGTCTTCTGCTCACAAAGGCCACATTTATTTAATCAAAATTACAATGAAAACGGTAAAAATGTGAAATATTATTACAATATAAAATAACTGTTTCCCATGTAAATATATTTAAAAATGTAATTTATTCCTGTGATCAAAGCTGAATTTTCAGCATCATTACTCCAGTCTTCAGTGTCACATGATCCTTTCTGATGTTCATCTGATCAGTAACCTCTCTTAAGTCGTTGGCTCTTAATGAAACTGCAAACTGCTGCTGTTTTCCTGTCAGATTTTTTGCTTTCCTGTCAGCGAAATGCTGTAGTTCATAAGTGTGACTCCGAAGATGTTTCGATTCGGCAAACTAATCTAAAAAGAGAGAGAGCGCGAGTGAGAAAGAAAAGGCAAGAAGCGATGCCAACAAACAACACGACCGCAGAGTCCTCTCTGGCAGGAGCAAAGCATTGTGGGTGGCCAACAGCAGCAATAACAGGCTGAAAAGCCTTCTGTTAGAGGAGTGGGAGAGAGAGAGAGATGTGGGAAGAGAATCATCTTGTGTAGTGATGCACACGCACACACAGAGAGAGAGAGATAAATAGATTCCTAGATAGTTTTTTCTCTTACATCTAACTTGTGTAATCAAAGCGGACATATTCTCATATTCTGTGGTCTGAACGCCAAGAAACATTGTACGGTATTTGTGTTGTTTACCAGTGCAAAACTCGCAAACACAATGCTAGGATGCTGTGGGAGGTTACCAGGGTGTTGCTATGCAATTGCTAAGGCATTCTGAGAGGTTTTACTGCATTGCTATAAGGTTGCTAGGGTGTTTGGGGTTGGTGCTAAGCTACTTATCGTTGTGGTACGACACATATACTCAAAATTAAGACCACTAATTATCATGAAATTGACTCTTTAACTTAATCTTACAGTAAATAACTGGATTTTTTTTTTGAAAAACCAAAAATAAAATAGTTTTATTGAGATGCTATTGTATTTATATTATTTTTAAAGTTATATTTGTTATATTTGTTTATTAATATTTATTCATTTTAATATATATATATATATATATATATATATATATATATATATATATATATATATATATATATATATATATTAGATGTTTTCAAGAAACAATAATGTTTATTTATATTTGTTTGTTTATATATTAATATTTATTTCATTTTATTTTTGTAATTATTTATTTTATTTTTAGATAAAGATTTAGTAATTTTATTGTTTGTCATTTTTTTTTTTTTTTTACTTTTCAATATGCCTATACAGTTTTTAATTTTTACTTTTTGTTATTTTAGTACATCAACTAAATGAAAATGAGAAATGTTGAATTGGCAACTAGCATATTTTTTATATATTTTTTCATTTCAGTTTATTCTATTTCAAGAAACAAAAATGTTTGTTTATACATTTAAATGTTGGTTTAGATATTAATATTTATTCATTTTAATTGTATTTTTAATAATATTTCTGTCACTTTTCATTTCAGTTTTAGTAATTTTGAAACGAAAAAAAGTTTCTGTAATAAGTTTTTTATATTTTATTTTATTTCAGTTTACTATATTTTAAGAAACAAAAATGTTTGGTTATATATTTACATATTAATATTTATTCACTTTAATTTTATTTTTAATATTTATTTGAATTTTCATTACAGTTTTAGTAATTATGAAAATAAACAAATTACATTCTTTTTATACATTTTATTTTAGTTTTCAAGTATCAAAATCTTTTCATGATTTTAGTTAACCATACAAACCCTGACACGCAGGCATCAAAAGCAGTAGTAAAGGCCACTAAAGGACAGCCAGTAGCGCATTTTGGGAATCTAAAAGAGCCTTTATTCACATATAAACCATCTGTTCTGTTCCACGCGTTCTGTCAAAGAAAGCCAAAACCTCAGCGTAAACGTCCTCAAATCCAGCGGCATTCACAAAGCACACATGAGAAGCGTCCAGCGAAGACATGCAGTCAGACTGGCTTTCACTCACAAGGACATCAGAGCCTTTCTTTACATCAACAAAGCCCTGAATAACACAAAGCTTTTGCTTGCTTTCTCCCTCCTTTTCTTTCGTACAAGTTTAGACCAAAATATTTTCTTTTTTTGCTGTTTCTTAGCAACTGCAAATTACAACAGAGAACTTTTCCGATGAGGTCAAATCAAAACATGCAAGAAAAAAAGTGGAAGTGCTTTAATGGATTAAAAGAGAAGATTCTGAGTAAAGAACATGCAGATACAGAGCGTTACATTTTACACACCAGCTGACGCTTTCACCGCATTAACAGTCTGACTCGTGTGGAAAGTGTGAGCTGCTGTTTTCTCTGCTTTACGAGTCTAACGTCAGCGTTCTGTGCGTAACGTTCGCGCTAAACAAGTGCAAGAGAGCCGGACAGTAACACTGAGACAGAGTGACTCACCGGCGGTCATTTCTGCGGCGACGAAACAGTTTTTTCGTGTGTGCGATCTCAGCTTCATTAGGCAGAGGAGGAAAAACCTGCAGAAAGAAAGAGAAAATAACATGAGAAACACCAAACCAAAAAGTCTGTACAGTTTGTATACAAGCGTGAACCTCACAAATAAAAGTACAAAAAAACAATTACATTTTGCAGAAATTATGCAATTTTAAAACATTTGTTAGTTTATTTCAAGATTTTTATTATTTTCTTTTCATGATAATTATGCACATGCACAAACTCTCATTATTGTAATGTTTTTTAATTCTCATTATTTTCAATGGTGATTTCCATAATTTTTTTATATAATTAAATAAAAATAAATGTAATTACAAATTTTGTACAACAACAACAACAAAAAAAAAAAAGTATTTTATACAACAAATACAACCGGGATATAATATTATATATATATATATATATATATATATATATTTATTTTTACATATTTTCTGAAAATATACAGTATACACCCAGGGCGGATTATCCATAGACGGATTGGGCGAGTGCCCTGGGGCACCAGCCAATAGGGGGCACCAAGTGATTACGATAATGACAAGACCTTTAAAATATTTTTCATGTTTTGTATATATTATTTTGCTGGAAGAGATACAGATGCATAGAAAATGAACAGTTAATGATACAATATACAGAGAGAATATCAAATATATGCACGCATATAAAGAATTGCGATTGGGTCAGGTCCCAGTGTATTTGCCCCTCCCCAGTCAGAGTCGAGCATATTTATTCACAAATGGATAGGCAGCATCGACTTGGCGGTTGTGCGAAACGTAAATTTTAAAAAAAAGAAGAGAAAATATCATGACACATTGCCAGGGCTATACAGGGCGACTGAAAAGTAGCTACTGTGCGACTATCAAAACATATTTAGGAGCACCTGTGCGACTAACCCGATCAGCCAACCCATTCTCACTCCCAAGGCGTCAAAAACTGAAGCATGGTCAAACGCCTTCGCGTCACTATGAAGACGCCAAAGTGCCCTAGGCGTCATTATATGACAAAATAGGAACTCCATTGCTTTCAATTGCTTGCTTTATGCGTCAGGTCAAGACGCTTATGGAAAATGACAATCGTTCTCCGCCGTTGTTTTCAGTTGTTTGTCTTAGTTTAATGGTTTGCATGCATTTGTAAAAATATAAATAATTTTATATACATTTATACTTTTATTGGAGCACCTTACCCACCCCTACCCTAAACCTACCCACTTCTGAACAACATAAAACACGTAACAGTTAACAGGCAAATGTAAGTTAAGTCACCGGTGTTTATTGCAAAACTGCCCATAAACAAGCAGTATAAAAGCATTACAAACAAGTCGTGCTGCATTCCAGGTCTTCTGAAGCCATACGAAGTCTTTATGAGAAGAAGAGAGCAAAACATAAGGTTTTAATCGCTGAAAATGATCCCGCTCCGTTAACGCTCACATCTCATTCAAAAGATACTCAAGTCGCAATTGGTCACGAGACACAGAAGAGCCAATAGCCTGTCAGAACAGCAAAACGCAATCGGTCACGAGACACACAAGAGCCAATAGCATTTCACAACCAAGGCTTCTTCTGGCGGCATTTTTGAATTCGCGCACAGACTGCATACGGATGAGCTTAACGTCTACTCCTCTCACAAATCAAATGTTTTGCCTCGGAAGACTTGGAATATTAATATTTTTGAATAAATTATGACAGTAGTTGTATCTGCCTGTTATATCTTGTGTTTTATTGACAAATTTAGGGGCAGGGGTTGGGTTATGTGCTCATAATGTGTAAATAATGTAATATAAATAAAACTGTTGTGGCTGTTTACATTGAAAAATCACACCCCAACATATATGCAATAATGGCAATGTTATTACACAATATATAATTTAATTATGACGATAAAATTCCCAGTATGGCGTCGGCATATTGACGCTAAGGGTTTCCTATTTAAAGCAACGGAGGACCCTGCAAGTCGAAAAATGACGCTAAGTACCTTGAGCGTCAAAAGCGACGCCAAGTGGTCCTGACCAAGCTTCAATATGTGACGAGTTGGGTGTGAGAATGGGTTGGATCAGCATAGGCTATTTGTGTTTGCGCTGAGAGGAGCTTCAAAGATTTCTACTTGCGTGTTTGTGCAGCGTTGAGTAATGTATCGCAGACATATGTTGATTCCTTGAATGCAATGTTAATCAGAATCCACTCACTGCTCAAAATACTTTTGTTCATTGCTGAGTTATGCACGCTCACAAATGCTCTCGTTATAACAAACAAAGTGTAGATGGTGTAAATAAGAGATTCGTTGTGCAGTGTAGAGAGCTTCATTGATTATAATGGAGTTTTGTGAGATTGCTGAAGTGAGTAACAGCTTTTAAAGATTATTAAAGGTGTTTGTAAATGTGATATTAATTAATACAACAGCTCAATAAACAATAAGTTATATAAAGTGATGTACATTGTATGACTTTTAACAATATTGCCTGATTTTGCTCTATTTAGTCAAGGAACATAGTTTCAAACAGTCACAGCCGAGCCGCTGCGTCTCCATTCAAACATAGCGGTGTTTCATTTATGAATGAACCTGCTTTTAAATGAGTCTAGTGAGTCAGTGATTCAATTACCCACTCATAAAGTGAGTCACTTGCTTCGTTCCTGAATGAATCAGCTGTTCAAACGAATCAGTGATTTACCGCCACCTGTTGGCAGTTTTATTTTTATGTTTAAAGTGTCCTTTCAGTTATTTAAATAATTTCAATCAAACAATAGTTCTATATTCAAAATGTTATATTTAAAACATTAATCTCACAACATTGTTATGAATTTAAAACATCCATGCCACCTCTGAGCCTCTCTAAATGTCTGTAAATTTACCTACATGCCACTTTTGTGTTCTTCTGTGCCACCTTTGTAGTGGAAACTAATTTTGTTAAATGATTTCTTTTGATTAGTAACTTATTCTTCTTATTCTACCTGTTCTTATGGAATTTTTTTTTTATTAAAAAACGGGGGCACTTCAAATGTGGTCACCCTAGGGCACTACACTGTGTTAATCCGGGCCTGTATACACCCATGCATTAACAAATGTGTGTATGATTTTATATTAATTAATAATATATTCTTCATACATATTTTGTATATGTATTAATTATTAATGATTATTATATTAATGTAATTACATATTAATGTAATGTATTATACAAATAATATTAATATCATTCGTATATACAAATAATACAAAATTATTAAAAGACAAATAATTTAAAACAAAGACTTCATACATTTTTTTTAAATACTTAGCAAAATACTACACACACACACACACAGTTTCAGAAATTATGCATGCATCCTTGTATTTGTAAAAAAAACAAAAAAACTGAGCTTTGTATTAATATTTTGCATTACAGCAATTGTGTCAATTTGACATTTTTCATTATTTCAGGATCATTAAGATTTTTATCACTGTGATTTTTTTTTCATGATAATTATTGCACACTTCCTCAGAAACTCTCGTTACTGTAATGTTTCCATAACAGATTTACATAATTAAATAAAAAAAATAAATTTAATAAAACATCTTATACAACAACAAAATAATTTTGGAAAACAAATACCACCAGGATGTAATATTTTAAAATATTGTTTGAAGATGAACAGTATACGCACATGCATTAACATATGTGTGTGTATGATATGATTTTTCATAAATTATGCATGTATTTTTGTTGTATTTGTAAAAAATAACTGAGCTTTTTATCACTATTTTGCATTAGAGTAATTTTATCAGTTTGACATTTTTTATAATATTGTCATATATGACCCATTACTTAACAGTTTAGCAATGATTACAAATGCAATCAAATGCAGATGGCTAAAATTAAATCCCACCCTTCATCATTCATAATATTGTTTCACATGAAAGTATGTCATGAAGATGTGAATGCAGATCTGTGTATGTTTGTGCATGTGATTCAGAGCTCAGTCTGCATGAACATCATCTACAGACACAACACAAACTACAGATAAAGCTTTTCAGTCTCTCTTGGATACTACAGGAGATTAAAACGCCAAGGTTTATCGACAGGATCTGGGAAACAAGTACTGGTGCATGATGGGTAATAAAACCCTAAACTCTGACAACCTTCCATTTCACAGCATAATGGAACATTCTTGAGCTCTGAGCTGCGGTGGCAGCATCTACACACACACACACGGTCCTCAGGGTTTCTCTTTCGAACCCTTCAGAGGCTCTGAAGCCAAAACCACTGTATGCTGATTGGCTGTCTCTGATTGGACACAGATGTGGCGGGAGATTAGTGTAATTGGCTGCTTTTCCTCGTCGGCACGGTAATAAGGGCTTCTAACGCTTAACCCCGCCCCCACACAGAAAGCCTGCCAGAGCCGGACACAGAGAGTCGCCAGCCATCACATTTATTACAAGGAACGACAAAAACAACCGAAACTTAAGAAAACACAACCGCAGGATGTATTCATGATGATAAAACACCACGTCAAACATCTGGCAGGAATACACAGCTCAGACTGAAGTTAGAAATTGAAATTAAAAAACGAAAATTGTCATCATTTGAGTTGTTACAAAACTGTATGATTTACTTTCTTCTGCAGAAACACAAACAGTGAATGTCTGAAGAATGTTCTGGTCTCTCTTTTACATAGAATACATCATTATGAGGAAAGGATATTGTAACAGACATCCTGACATTACTAAATTCATTCGAAAAACGGTACAAAAGCCAAAAATGATGCATATTTTGTATATTAATATAAATAAATAAAAAAAAAAATATATATATATATATATATAAATAATTATTATTTTTTTTTTTGTGAAAAAATCCACAAAAAATGTATTTTTAAAAATAGACCGATCTTCATTCGGATTCAGATAACGAAGGGAGAGATTTGATTGGATTGTAATCATTGTTAAACTGTTAAGTAATGGGTCAGTTTTATTAGAAATGTCAAACTGACAAAATTACAGACTATAGACAGACAGATAGATAGATGTATATGGAAGCTTGAATAAAAAAATAAAGTTTTTATAAACTTTTTATCTCATAATTCAGACATTTTTCTTTTTTTTCTTGCAATTGCAAGTTATAAACTCGTAACTGAGTTTACATCTTGCAATTTGTTGTCGTTTCTCAGATTTCTCCATTTTCATCTCACAATTAAGTTTTTTTAATTCCTGCCTCAGAATAAAAAAAAACAAAAGCATTAACTGCAACTTTTTATTTCATAATTCTGACTTTTACCTTGCCTTTGCAAGTTTATATCTCACAATTCTGAGAACAAAATCTACTACAATTTTCACTACAAGTCAAAAGTTTGGAATAATTAAGAATATACAAATAATATTATTATTAATCATTAATATTAAGTATTTAAATAATTTACTAATTCAAATTTATTCATATATATTTGCAATACAGTATTGCGATGTAAAGTGACAGTCGAGCAATGATTCCAATCCAATCGAATACAGATGGCCAAAATCAAGTCCTTACATTATTCCTGCCATTGTTTCTCGTGCCAAAAATCCTGCGTTCAGAGGACAACTAGATCTGATGAGTGTTTAGACATGGGTCAGATGTCCATATGTAACAGCGGCCCACATCAGATACCAAAAAGTCTCATCTTATAAGCAATTTGCCGTTTACATGCAAGAAACAGGATCTGATGTGCGCCAGCTGTCTGTGGAAAACAAAAACACATCCATCTGACGGTGTGAAAGCAGCCATAAAGACAACGGAAAGACTTGTGAGGATACTACTGTAATTTTGGGTTTGGTCCCATCAGAATCCATCAAGTCTACGAGTTTCTAAACTTCATGAGGAACTTCCTTACGAGAGAGGTGGGTCCTCAAGTGTCCATTCATCTTCAGTGTGTGCGGAGCTACTGTTGCAGTCCTGCAGGATGTCACAAGTTGGACGTCTCGGCTCTAATGTTCTCCAGATGATAATCGCAACCACACCAAACACATTCAGACTTCAAAGCGCCTAAATATGTCAATATTTGCACAAGCGTGAAACCAAGGAAAGCGAGGCACGAGTTTTCGTTTGCCATGATTAAAGTCCTCAATTATGATTCCTGTGCAAAAAAGTAAACTATTACAAGGAAATCAGGTTTTCTTTGAGACGTAAGGAATGTGATGAATAATCTGCAGGGAGGAGACCCTCGGTTTATTTGAAATAAGGGCTGATTGTTTTTATTAAATGTGAAACAATGCGAATGAGCGTGTATGTCCTGTGAGCGACGGCAGACGGATCAAAGCCGGTGACACACAGATACGCACACCGCTTGGCTCGCCCCTGCTGAGCGTGACCTTTGACCCCGGGCTGTTGGATTGTTGGTCAGATGCATGCGTGACTGAGGAGGGCGGGAAGGCGGGGTAGTCGCCCGCGGCAGGAAACTTATGCATACCGCCACATTCCAGAGGTCAAAGGTCACAACGGAATCCATGTTCAGAGAGTGGGGAATGACGACTCCTCCCACTCGGACCTGATTGGTCTGCACAGAGATACAGGGGTGAGGTAATGATGATGTAACGGTGAGAAGTCGAGGTCTAGGTTACGGTGTCAAGCAAATGTCTGTCTCTCCACATATATAAAAACACACGTCCAGGATATAACCTTGACTATATAATAGCATCTTTCTTTTGTGTAAAATAAAATAAAATTACACAAAGATTTAGTACGATTACGTACAGCAAACAACAGACAAGCAGGCTACAATAATGTACCTCGTTAAGCATTTTAACTGTCCCCTTTGTAACTATACAATGTGTATAACGTATAATATTTATACTTACTAAAAATTACACACTTACTAAAAATATTATAAAAATATAAAAGACTTAGGGCGAAATTCCAAACGGCTTTTTTGTGCCCTTGAAGGGCACTTCGGGAAGGGGACGCCATTTGTAGGGACGTTCCAAACGAAAGTGAGCAACTGATTCCCTTCACGAAGGGCCCTTCCAGAAGTCCGTTAGTGAAGGGAACATGCGATGGTCACTTCACGGAAGTGATTTCCGTTTGTGATCATGTGATCTTCACTTAGGAGATCTTGCCGTGCATTTTAAAGCAAAGTTGGGGTTTATTTTGACTTTACATACAAACGTAAGTAGAATAAGATAATTCAATTTTTCTTTATTTTTATGTAATACAAAATATTTTCGTCAGTGATAAAAAATATGATTTAAGACTATATTGTTAGCAAGTTTAAGCAAGTTTAGTTTGAAAAGGTTTAATAGTAAATAAGACAGTTAGACAATATTTGAATAAAATAATAACAATAAGAAGAAATATTTATTTGCAACAATTGCTGGAGCGCTGAATGCTGCACGCACGCGCAGCGTTGTCAAGGTAACATTTTGTCCGTCATTCCCTTCACCAAGGGAGTTCCAAACGCTTATACGAGACAGTAATGCCCTACACCCTTAAAAGAACACACTCATAGGGGTGCTCACTTCTGTTTGGAATTCGCCCTTAATAAAGACTTTAATAAAGAAATAACATTAATAACAACATTAATAACATTTGAATATAAACAACACATTTGAAAGAAAATATTTTTGAAATATTGAAATCATTTAAATTAACATATTCATACACATTATATTTTATTTCATATTGATGAAAAAATATTGTGTGTGTGTGTGTGTGTGTGTATATATATATATATATATATATATATATATATATATATATATATATATATACATATATATATACATATATATATATACATATATATATATACACATACACAGTGGATACGGAAAGTATTCAGACCCCCTTAAATTTTTCACTCTTTGTTATATTGCAGCCATTTGCTAAAATCATTTAAGTTCTTTTTTTTTCCTCATTAATGTACACACAGCACCCCATATTGACAGAAAAACAGAATTGTTGACATTTTTGCAGATTTATTAAAAAAGAAAAACTGAAATATCACATGGTCCTAAGTATTCAGACCCTTTGCTCAGTATTTAGTAGAAGCACCCTTTTGATCTAATACAGCCATGAGTCTTTTGGGAAAGATGCAACAAGTTTTTCACACCTGGATCCTCTGCCATTCCTCCTTGCAGATCCTCTCCAGTTCTGTCAGGTTGGATGGTAAACGTTGGTGGACAGCCATTTTTAGGTCTCTCCAGAGATGCTCAATTGGGTTTAAGTCAGGGCTCTGGCTGGGCCATTCAAGAACAGTCACGGAGTTGTTGTGAAGCCACTCCTTCGTTATTTTAGCTGTGTGCTTAGGGTCATTGTCTTGTTGGAAGGTAAACCTTGGCCCAGTCTGAGGTCCTGAGCACTCTGGAGAAGGTTTTCGTCAGGATATCCCTGTACTTGGCCGCATTCATCTTTCCCTCGATTGCAACCAGTCGTCCTGTCCCTGCAGCTGAAAAACACCCCACAGCATGATGCTGCCACCACCATGCTTCACTGTTGGGACTGTATTGGACAGGTGATGAGCAGTGCCTGGTTTTCTCCACACATACCGCTTAGAATTAAGGCCAAAAAGTTCTATCTTGGTCTCATCAGACCAGAGAATCTTATTCAGGTGTTTTTTAGCAAACTCCATGCGGGCTTTCATGTGTCTTGCACTGAGGAGAGGCTTCCGTCGGGCCACTCTGCCATAAAGCCCCGACTGGTGGAGGGCTGCAGTGATGGTTGACTTTCTACAACTTTCTCCCATCTCCCGACTGCATCTCTGGAGCTCAGCCACAGTGATCTTTGGGTTCTTCTTTACCTCTCTCACCAAGGCTCTTCTCCCCCGATAGCTCAGCTCTAGGAAGGGTTCTGGTCGTCCCAAACGTCTTCCATTTAAGGATTATGGAGGCCACTGTGCTCTTAGGAACCTTAAGTGCAGCAGAAATGTTTTTGTAACCTTGGCCAGATCTGTGCCTTGCCACAATTCTGTCTCTGAGCTCTTCAGGCAGTTCCTTTGACCTCATGATTCTCATTTGCTCTGACATGCACTGTGAGCTGTAAGGTCTTATATAGACAGGTGTGTGGCTTTCCTAATCAAGTCCAATCAGTATAATCAAACACAGCTGGACTCAAATGAAGGTGTAGAACCATCTCAAGGATGATCAGAAGAAATGGACAGCACCTGAGTTAAATATATGAGTGTCACTGCAAAGGGTCTGAATACTTAGGACCATGTGATATTTCAGTTTTTCTTTTTTAATAAATCAACAATTCTGTGTTTTTCTGTCAATATGGGGTGCTGTGTGTACATTAATGAGGAAAAAAAATGAACTTAAATGATTTTAGCAAATGGCTGCAATATAACAAAGAGAGAAAAATTTAAGGGGGTCTGAATAGTTTCCGTACCCACTGTATACACACACAAACACATATATAAATTATACAAAGTAATTATATTTATAATTGGTTAGCTTGCTGAAAGAAAGCACAAAAGACAAAAAAGATGTTTATTTTGCCCAGTGGGACTTTCAGTTTTAAAATGTGATGTGAGAAAAAGACATAAAATGATGCGTTTTCCTTGACTTTTTGACAAAGCAATATTTATTATTTCTAATTAGCCACCAAATATGATACACAGAAAGACTCTCTCTTCTATCCAGGGGAAGTCGTTTAAGGGTCCAAGAAAGTTTGGATTTGTCAAGGAGGGTAGGATTACGCTTGACATCGGTCCTAAACTCTTCACGACCATCACCGCTAACAAGATCTACCCACAGAACCTGAGCTCAACATTCACTCGTGCCAATAAAACGACACGATACCTTCCCTCACAGAAACAACATCAACTTTCCCTGCACAAGATGATATTAGAGGGTTATGGGATTTCAAACGCCGTGGATTATGAAAGCGGGCATTAACCTGAAGTGAGTGAGGACGTTGCCCGTCACAGGACACTGACGAACCGTGACAGAGAGAATATTACATCTTCTGATTTAAACAGTCCGAGCAGAACTAATTTCAGAAAGATTAGCCAGAGAGACTCTACAGGTCTTCAGTAAGACACTCCATCAGCTTTAAAACCCAGACATCTGGAAAGAATTCAAACTGCTGATTTCAAATCATTCCTAGGAAAGTGGTTTTCTTAAACACACTTAGTATTTCAATATATTATATAATTATTATATCATCAAGAATTAATATTTACATATAGTACATATACACACACACACACAATATGTATATATAGAGAAAGAGCGAGAGAGAGATGAATTTAAATTAAGAAAAAAGTAAAATTATATATATATATATATATATATATATATATATATATATATATATATATATATATATATATATATATATATTTTTTTTTTTTTTTTTTTCTTTTTTTTTTTTTCAATTCACAAACATAATGTTACATGCATACAAAGCGGGGGAACTAGAGGCTTCCCCGGTAACGGCTGTAGACAAAGCAGCACTGAGCTTACAAACGCTGCTTTATCAGGCATAACATGCAAGATTAAATGAAAATGGCATCGAACATTTTCTTAAAGACAGTCTTCCTTCAGAAATAAAGTGATATAAAAACACCTGCGCCTCGTTTTGATTTTTTTAAACGTGCATTACGTGCTCATGCTTATTCAACGAAGCCTTTTGGAAAATCGGTCAGTTTTGATATCATGGCGGGTCGCCACAAATAAACAAATGTATAAGAAACACATCCCACAGCACAACAACCTGAGCCCAACTTCATTACTCATCACTTTAACTTTAAGTAGCTGGCGCCACTAACCAGACCGATGAACAAACACAGACCGGAAGTTAACTTCGGTCCAGGCACGTGCGCCTGATGAAACCGTCTATAAATATATATTTATTATGGAAATAAGCTGGAAACATCTATAAATAATTCAAAAGGCTGATTTCCAATAATTCCTTGAAAAGTGTTTTACATATTTAATGTAGTCCATAACTTCTGTATCTAGCTAAAGTATCTAGGTAAAAAGGTATCTTGGCAAAACAGAAACTTCAAATTTCATGCTTTTATTTTGCTGTTCAGACAACAAACATGTCAAAGGATTAGATGTGGATACACCAAAAAAAAAAAAAGTCAGATATTTGCAGGCTGTTTGAACAAAGCCAGAGCGTCCCGTGTGAGATCTGTGATTCTAAACTTAGCGTCCACCGGACAGAGAAAGCTCTTTGTTAGCCTGACTATTGCAGGATGACTGAAGCCGTCACCTCTGGTATTAACGTGACCCTTTTCCTGTTCATGAGTCTGTGTCACGACATTCCGGATGATGAGGCGGAATTCCAAGAGGGAAAGTGACACAGGAATTCCTGCACTGCTAGCGGGTGGAATGAGGAAGACAATGAAGCATCAGTCAAAGAGTCCAACACTTGGCATGCGACCGTGAGCCGAGAGAGAGAGACTGGACGCCTTCCAATCGAAGCAACTGTACACACACACACACACACACACACAGAAAAGATTTCCAAAGAGGAACTGAGAATCAGGGTTCCCACACCTTTAGACCAATGAATTTCCATGACTTTTTTTCAGCCGTTCATGATCACTGGTTAACTACAACTATAAGATATCATTTTCGTTAATTGAAATATAGCTGAATTCACATAAAATATAAGTATTAGATAAAAAAACTTAAACTTAGTATATTTCAGTTGGTTGCAAAGAAACCATTTCAAATGTAAAATTAATAATAAATACTATAATAGTACAGGTATATAAATACTAAAATAACACCGTTGCTGGATAAGCATTTGTAAGAATCATTTTATAGTTGTTACACTCACAAACTGCAATTTCTAGTCGTTGCAATAGTTTTGCAATGAGCATGACTAGGAAAAATCGATATTTATTATGGAAATGTTTAAAGGGGTCATATGACAATGCTAAAAATAACATTATTTTGTGTATTTGGTGTAATGCAATGCGTTTACTTGGTTTAAGGTTCAAAAGCTTATTTTATACATTATTTCCACATACCGTACATTATTGTTGCTCCTCCCTGCCCCACCTTTCTGAAACACGTCAATGTTTACAAAGCTCATCGTTCTGAAAAGCAAGGTGTGCTCTGATTGGCCAGCTATCCAGTGCGTTGTGATTGGCCGAATACATCAAGCGTGTGACGGAATTGTTACGCCCCGTACCATATTTGGAAACAAACAGCATCTCCACAACATTGCGGCGGCGGCAACAATACTACAGCGAGAATAAAAGTTACGCCGTCTTTCTCTGCGTAAACATTTGGGCGGTGTTATGCAAATCTTCCCACACCGTGACTTAGATATGTGGGGGCATGCTTAAATGAGGCGTGGATGAGTCTTAACTTTTCTAAAGAATATCTCTTTGGGTTTGAGACTTTAGTCTTTGCAACTTTACGGATCTTATAAACGCACAAGCAGCTTGTAACACTCCGAAGACAAAGGAATCGCATTATACGGCCCCTTTAATTTCCATGACTTTCACAGGCCTGGGAATCAGAGTTTTAACATTCCCTGATATTTCCAGATTCTGGACACCTGGAGAAAAATTATTGACCACTAAACAAAGGCTAAAAAATACTCATAAAAAACTGATTCTGGCTGCTGCAGAATCCAAGTCAATTCTTGTTTAATGTCAGTGTGGATTCTTTAGCTCCCCAGACGAAGAGTGTAGCACACAATCTCTCGGAGTGTGTATGAAGTGAGTTCAGCAGTGACCTGTGTGTTGTTTACAGCAGCCTGAGCTTTACGTTCCTTTGGACCCGTCTGCAGCGAGTGTGTTGGTCTGGTTGCCAGGTGACGTGGGTTCAAGTCTCTGAGCGTTTATGATGGGATGGACATCATGGCTCTCTCAGGCCCAATTAGGTAAAGAGTCGGTGCATGATCTCACACTCAAACACACTCCTCAACTAGCACACAAATCTACATCACTGCCTTTTCAGATTCCGAATCATCAGAATTCTACACAGATTTCTAACACATTTCTATTCTTTTGCTACTGTGCTGAGAGTGTTCCCCAAGGCATTGCTATACAGTTGCTAGTCTGTTCTGGTGTGTCACTAGGGAGTTGCTAAGTGCTTCCTAGGCTGTTCCGGCTGGTCACCAGGGAGTTGCTATGCTGTTATTAAGCTGTTCTGGTTGGTCACCAAGGAGTTGCTATGTGCTTACTAGGCTGTTCCGGTTGGTCACCAGGCAGTTGCTATGAGGTCATCCGGTGGTTGCTATGCAGTTGCTAGGCTGTTCCGGTTGGTCACCAGGGAGTTGCTATGCAGTTGCTTAGTAAATAAATAAGACACATGATTGAAGCACAAACTCTGAACTCTCACTATGAGTAGCAGTACCAGTGATGCACTAATATGACACAGTATATCTCTCTCACATGCACTTTAAAATAGTTGTATTTTGTATCTCTAAAGCAGTGGGTTTTGTAACACGACACGTCATACAGTTGCTTGAATCGGCCAACAAGCATCCACCCACAAATTCCTCAACTCCCAACAGACGAATCCACATCCAAGATTCCCTCACTGACCTCCTCATTCCGGCGTTATGACAGAGAGAGCGAGCAGGTAGGAGCTGTGTGTGTATGTGTGTGTGTGTGTGTGTGTGTGACAATCACAGGAAAGGGAGGGGTGTCTGACCTCCTCATTGTTCTGTGTCAGATCTGCCGGGGTCTCTCTCGCTCGCTCTCTGCTCCTGTCGGGCCGCACGTAGCTCAGAGGAGCGAACGCTCAGTTGTCTGGCCCGCTGGAGGCCTTTTGTTCTGCAGGAACTAGACACGTCTACAATATCTGACCCGTCACAGACGGTCCACTGATCTCTCTCACACATACACACACACTATAGAGACGCATATGAGTCAAAACATATGATGCAAAAAACACGAAATCAGTGTTTTCACCCATAATACATACACACACACTTTTGATAGATTTAAATAAGGTCATGCTATTGATTTCTGTAAATTTTATATAAATTATAATGACTATTACACAAATTCAAAAAGAGAATAATCATTTTAGAATCATTTTTGTCTCAGTTATCAAAGCAACACTTTACTGAAAGCCTAAATGTATAATGCATTATAAAGTTATTCATAATGAAAGTTGTAAAGCATGATATCTTTTCATAAATAATTGTTAGTTAAAAGGCAAAGTTAAAATGCATTTCATATAAAGGTTTGTTTGTCATGTGTTTTATTGCATTATACTTTCTAAAGGTGTAAGAATGAACAGATGAGTATTATAAAGTATTATAACTGTGGTTACAATTATTCATTAAATCATACAATGCATTAAAATGTGCATTACAAGGCACAATTAATGCATTAAATCTACTTTATAATGCGTTTTATATAAAGGCTCTAAGTAAAGCATTACCACAAAGTTTAGTAGCATTAGTTTAGTTAACAGGCTACAAAAACATGAACAATACTTCTACAGCATTTATTAATCTTAATGTTAATCTCAACATTTACTAATAACTTTTAAAATCAAAAAGTACATATACATATATATATATATATATATATATATATATATATATATATATATATATATATATATATACACACACACAGAGGTTATACATACTATATATATTTGACACACATACATTTAATCTATTTAAATTAGTTTGTGCTATTAATTTCCGCTGATTAATTAAATTACAATGACTATAGACTATAGCAAATGCTAAAAAATTATTTACTTATGAATCTTTGTGTCTTCGTTGTCTTATCCTCAAAAGCAAGTTTTAGTCAGATTTGCCAGTAATGTTCTCATTTGTCAACATTATCTACATACATTAGTTAACGTGAACCAGCAATGAACTATACTTCTACAGTATTTTCTACAGTAATCTTATTGTTAATTTCAACATTTGCTTATGACTTTTTAAAATCAAAAAGTGCATCAACATCAGTTAATATGCTGACAAAGATTACAAAGATAACATTAACAAAGATTAATAAATGCTGTTAAAATATAAATATTGCTCATTGTTAGTTCATGTAAACTAATGCATTAACTAACGCTAACAAAGGAGATCTTACTGTAAAGTGTTACCAATATAACTTCAGGGTCAAAGTACAGTTAAGTTAAACACACACACACACACACACACACACACACACCTCCATCAAGACGGAAACAGACAGACTGACTCTGACCTTATTGGAAATGAAGCCTATTTTGTGGGAATAATGGGAAGAGTGAACGTGATAAAACACACACACACACACACACACACACACGGTGTATCACTTCCTTCTGCTCTATATTAAAGACAATAAAAGTTTACAGTGCACAGAAACATCCACTCACAATGGGACACACCCCCACACACACATCCACAACAAACAAACAGAACAACAGCACACAACATTAAACGCACCAGCCAAACACTAAGATTGTGTGTGTGTGTGTGTGTGTGTGTCTGTGTGTGTGTGTGTGTGTGTGTGTGTGTCTGTGTCTGTGTCTGTGCCACAGGGCATGTGAATCTGGCAGGATATTGTGTATCAGGTGACAAACAATACAGCTACAAAACTCACTCACCTGACACAGACACACACACACACACACACACACACACAGACAGACAGACAGACAGACAGACAGACACACACACACACAGACACACACATTTTAGAGGTCAGCGAGGTCTTGGATTAAGGATGTAGACTGCATGTGTGTGTGTGTGTGTGTGTGTGTCTGTTTGTAACTAAAATAAATTATTCATGCCAACAATTATTTCACACAACTCTGACGGGAGAAGATTCTTCAACTCAAACTCATTATAAACACCTGTCAGTCTAGTATGCAAATGAGCTCCGTTGGGATTGGCTGACCTCACACTGTTGTCTGGACCCTTTCCAGTTTGAGGATAATTCGTCACAATAAATAATCATAAATCTATTTTTATTTAATTTTTTACATGTAATGTACATGCAATGTTTTTTAATGTTTTTTTTTTTTTTTAAAGAAATTAATATTTTTATAGCATTAAATTTATCAAAAGTGACATTAAAGACATTTATATTGCAAAAGAATTCTATTTGAAAGAAAAACTTTTGATTCATCAAGGAATCCTGAAAAATGAAATGTATCACAGTTTCCACAAAGTATTGGGCAGCACAATTATTTTCAACACTGATAATAACCAGAAATGTATCTTGAGCAGCAAATCAGCATATTAGAATGATTTCCGAAGGATCATGTGACACTGAAGAGATATATATATATATCTCTCATATATATATACACACACACATTTTACATTTACATTTAGCAGAGGCTTTTATCCAAAGCGACTTACAGTGCATTCAGGCTATACATTTTTTTAATCAGTATGTGTGTTGGGAATTGAACCCATGACCTTTTGCGCTGCTAACGCAATGCTCTACCACTGAGCCACAGGAACATATACATATATATATATAATAATTTTTTGTTTGCTTTTGGAGCAAACAGAAACACAAAAATAATATGTTCAATGATTTCCTATGTACCTCTATAGAAGTTTACTCAACTATAATTTTCTTCCATGTTCTGAACCCAAAAAGTGTTCATTTTAACATCCAACAATCTGCACGTTCACCTTTAAAGTGTTTAAATAAATAGACGCACATAAAATAAGAGAGAACAAGGGGAAAGACAACAGATCACTTCAGTAAGAACAATGGCTGGCATCACACACACTCCACCCTGTCTGCCAGCACCGCGTCCAGACGCTGCCCGCAGATGACCTTCTGACCCGCCGCTGCCACGCTAACAACATCCTGCTGGGTGTATCGAATAACTCACCGGCGGCCAGACTCAGCAGAAAGAAAATAAAGATAGAAAGAAAAAGAAATCTATGCTACATGACAGTTTATTGGTGATGACATTATGAAACCACTAGATGGCGCCACTGCACTAACGGCAGAGCAGGAGATGAGAAAGTACATACTACTTTACTATCATTGTAGTTTTTATTAATAGTTTTCTTTTTTTTCTACTTTCAGCTTAATTAAATTTCCAGTTTTGTAATTTTGTCTAATGGTTTTTCCCCCTTATATACAGTATATATAATTTTCTTTCCGTTTTAGTTATTTTAGTACATCAAGTTAGTAACTAAATGAAAATGAAGTTTTAATAAATTATTTGAAATAAGTCAACAGTGCCACCAAAGCATAATTTCTTTTGTTTTGAAATATCCTTTTATCATTATTCTCTCTTGTATCCTTCTGTAGGTAAATGGAGGTGAATGTGAAGCTAAAGTTGCTACAGCAGTTCGTAAATACACGACCATTAAATTTCAGTAATGAGTAATTTGCATGTTAGTACCCAGCTAAACTCATTACCAAAATTCACCTCAAAATTAATAAATCAATGCACATTTATAAACTGCTGTAGCAACTTCATAATCTCACATACTGTTTGGGAAGACCTTCATTAAAACACTTAATTCTGTGAACAAGAGGACCGTAGACAAACTCAATTTAGCTTGAATTACACAGATACACTAACATTAAGGCCGGTGTAATTCATACCATTCTCGGTGTAAATATCACATTCCTGAGCAGAAATGAGCCAAATCCAGTAATATTACACACACTGTCATATCATCACTTCACCACTAGATGTCAGTGTTGGATCAGTTCAAATAAAACACGACTCAGCGTCTCTCCAGCAGAGGGCGCTCTTATACACACCGACGGCACACCGCAAAACACATCTCTGCTTCAAATCTGTTTTTCCTGATTGCAGACAGACTCCAAAAGGCTGAAGGATGAGTTAAAGCTTGAGACAGTTTCTTACCGGCAGGCTGGGCAGGAATTTCTCCATGTTGTCCAGGTCAATACCATCATCATCGTCAAATTTGCCCTTTATCATCCTGTGAACAGACAGATAATACTACATGACAAGACGTGCAGCCAGACAAAGACTGGCTTGTAGGCTTGTTTACTGTAAAATTTTTAACACATATAAGTACCAACAAATAAGCTGTTAAGTATAATGATGGGCTTTTATGTTTCCATACTAACTAAATAAATAAACCAAGCCATAAAATATAACTCTGTAAAGCCTGACATTTGAAATAATAGTGATAAAATCGAATTTTTTGAACCTTTAGGCAAAATGTATATTTTATAGTTTGTACATGTGTTTTTTGTTGGGTGTCATATTTGATCCATCAGGCCTTTGTGGCTCATATAGTATGATCTAGAGAGAATATGGAGGAAAAACCAGCTCAGTTTTATTCAGAGGCCCAAACTGAGCCAAAATATTCAATTTGGTGCAGATGATGATATTTATATGGACAAAAAATGAAGAAATTCTGATGCTTGTAATGTAAATCAATGAGAACCTCATAACTGTATAGCGACTACTTGCATAAAATAATATAAATTGTCAGTCGTCACTCTATATCTGCCAATAATATGTCTCAGTAACATGATATTTAAATGCTTAGATTGATTATCAAAACATATAATGCAATACAATACAAAGATTACTGAGACGAACAAATAAACATTCCTCAAAAGCCTGATGATCATATTTTAGACTTGCATCTGAACAATTTGTCTACAAAATAGTGTCATCATTTTGATGATCAGCCCAGTAAGTGTTCATCTTGAAATATTACTAACAATATATATGTTTGCTTTATTAAATTCTGTAGATTTCACAGCATAAAGACACATGAAGCACGAGCTGAAGGTGGACGTTTGTACAATTATACTAAAAGGCCTTCTAAACTATCAATCAGTAGACATAAGGCATGAAGTAGATTGAGTGCAACAGGTTTTTCAGCAAAGGTTTGATCATTTAATTAGACGCCTTAGAAATATTTAGCAAATATGACACAGTCGGATTCTCTCATTTCTCGTTCCTCCAGTAGAGGGCAGTAAGGAGCCGAGCGCCACATAAACACACAGCCACACCCCATTACAGCTCACAACAACCCTGAACACTGAAAACTCCCTGACCTGCAGATGTACATACACTTGTATAAATGCATTACTGTGAAGTGATTCAGACCGGTTCTGTGTGTGTGTTACTGAAGGTCTCACCCCTCTCGGTCGATGTGCGGGAGGTGTTTTGGTGTCCCTCTGTACGGCCTCCTGTGAAACTGAGAGAAATCCAGTTTCTCCGGCTGCATGTCCCACGTAGCGCCTCTGTGAACACAAAACACAACATTAATACACAAACAACAGAAATCCTTAACTACTGTATATTTACACTTAAACTAAGGGTCTAAAGTCACATTTTACCCCCAAAATATATATATTTTTTTATACATGCATCGTGACAAGCTCATTCCAAGCCTCCATTTCTCCCTGATCCGGGCTGTAAAACTCTGCTAATCTGCTGAAACTCTACACACACTCAAGACTCTGTAAGAACAGCTAATTAGCTCAGGCACTTTTTATTTTTCTTCCTAAAATCAGCTGAATAAATCAAGACAACCTCAGAGCTTGTTTTGAAAGGCGATATGGAGCTCTGAACGGATTACAGTGGCGCAGCTCTGAATTAAAGCGTTTGCAACCTGCAAACTAAACGGAACGATCTAGAAAAATAAACTAAAACGCAGCTTATGAAATCTATAATGTACACCGATGTTCAAAAGTTTGGGGTCAGTTTTTTCTAAAGAAATTAATACTTTTATTTGTCAAGGATACATGAAATTGCTCAAGTGTGACGGTGAAGACATTTATAATATTGCAAAAGATTTATATTTCAAAGAAATGCTGTTCTTTTGAACTTTCTATTCATCAAAGTATCCTGAAAAATAAAATGTATAACAGTTTCCACAAAAACATGAAGCAGTACAACTGTTTTCAACATTGATGATAATCATAATGTTTCTTGAGCAGCAAATCAGCATATTAGAATGATTTCTGAAGATCATGTGACGCTGAAGACTAGAGTAGTGATGCTGGAAATTCAGCTGCACATCACAGGAATAAATTACATTTTACTATATATTCACATAGCAACCAGCTGTTTTGAATTGCAATAATATTTCACAATATTACTGATTTTACAGTATTTTTTTCAAACAAGAAGGCAGAAGAGACTTCTTTTAAAAACAAAATCTCAAACTTTTGAACAGTAGCTCGTGGTCAGTTTTGATTTGATGTTAACACTGATGTTTACACACAGTTCAAATCTAATATAAGAAGAACTAGCCTCTAGTGTGTGTGAGACAGTGAGAGCACTGAAGGTGACGGCCTCATTAATTAAATTTAGCCCGTGATGAGGTTTAAATTAGACTGTGAGTCAGCAGCACTGCAAAGCACAGGCAGAAAAACCAGAGCACATGAAAATATTCGCTGACCGCTGAAAATATGGACACATATCAGTTTTACTTGATTCACTGAACAAAAAAACTAAATGAACTCTGTGCATTTCTATAGACTTTATTTAATTAAATCGTCACTAAGCCATATCACGAGTTTGGTTTTATTGCAATTAATCGTGCAGTCCAACTATTATATGTGACCCTGGACCACAAAACCAGTCTTAAGTGTCAATTTTCCGAAATTGAGATTTATACATCACATGAAAGCTGAATAAATAAGCTTTCCATTGATGTATGGTTTGTTAGTATAGGACCATATTTAGCTGAGATACAACTATTTGGAAATCTAGAATCTGAGGGTGCAAAAAAATCTAAATATTGAGAAAATCGCCTTTAAATTTGTCCAAATGAATTCTTAGCAATGCATATTACTAATCAAAAACTACATCTTGATATATTTACAGTAGTAAATTTACAAAATATCTTCATGGAACATGATCTTTACTTAATATACTAATGATTTTTGGCATAAAAGAAAAATCGATAATTTTGACCCATACAATGTATTTTTGGCTATTGCTACAAATATACCCCAGCGTCTTAAGACTGGTTTTGTGGTCCAGGGTCACATATGTCATTATTTAATGGCTAGATTTATTAAAAGTATGTGTGTGTGAATCTCACCCATGACAGTCCAGGTTTGCAGCCCAAATGTCCGTCCCCAGAACGTCGAAAGAACAGTCTCTGTTTCCATTCTAAAACACACACATTGTGAAAGTTTAAAAACGTTGAAAAAATTTTCCTGATGACATCAATATATACATATAATGTCACCTTCGCTGGGGCTCTGAACTGGTTGTTTCGTCCTCTGCTGCCCGATCTAGAACCAGAACCGGGTCGAGAACCAGAACTGGGTCTAGAACCGGTGCTGTCATTACTGCTGTGCTCCCAATCATCCTGAGAGAGACCAGATTCATTCAGATTCATCTGACGCTGGATGTTAACATGGATACATTTACTCAATCATTCACCATCTACAGGATACATTTAAAAAGTGATCAGGAATCTTTTCAAGCGGATTAGCTTTTCAAGCTTTAAACTTTTCAAGTCTTCTCTGTGTGTGTGTGTGTGTTTATGTCAGTGTTAATTAATTGAAATAAAAAGAAATAACACTATTAGAAAAACTAAACATTTTTCACGACACCAAAATAAATAAAATAACATAAAAATAAGCACAAAATAATGAGTTGACAAAAATGTTGACACTAAACTAAAACTAAATGGAATCTAGGAAACACTACACAAAATATACAGTTAGAAAACTAAACTGAAAAGGACAAACTGACAATGAAGAAAAAAAAAAAAAACTGTATTAGGAAATAACAAAAGAAATATGGTGTCAAGCCTGTAGATCAAATGTACCATACACACACACACAAATGCTGACAGAGCTAAACATGTAAATGTAATGATAGAAAAATATATGCAACGTGTCATGCATGTTGAGTATGTCAAATGAGTTTCCAGTTCAGTCACAACAGGCACCGGTTCATCAGACGCTACTGAGCATGTGCAGCAGCAACATCAGTATAGTGAATGTGACCTCAGACCACAATACTGTCACTGTGTCATTCACACGCTGGAAAACAACAAACATGCAGCACACAGTGCATCTAACCTTCTCATGTGTGCCGTCTTTAATTTTAATATACACACAAATTAAGCATATGGCTGACAGCTTTAGTCTGCTCCAGCGTCACTAATGAGGGAACATTCAGAACACAGTGATGCATCAGTCTGGATAATCACGCATATGAGATATAAATCGTGAGATAAGAACAAAGATATTAGGTAACACTTTATTTCTATAGTCCACTTTAGACATTCTACTAACAGTAAGTAACTTTGCAACTACATGTCAACTAGCAGTCATTAGAGTATTAGTAGACTGTCTGCTTAATATCTTCTAACATTTTATTTTTATGGGTCCACAACATACAACATACTGACTATCAGAAACTTATGTCAACTTATTCTACTAACCCTAAACCTACCCTACTGATAGTTAGTAGACATGTAGTTACAAATTAACAAGAATTAGTTGATATGTAGTTGACATGTAGTTACAAAGTTACTTATAGTTAGTAGAATGTCTAAAGTGGACTATCGAAATAAAGTGTGACCAGATATTAATTTATATATATTAGCTTGTGGCTGAAACAAGCTTCCATATATTGTATAAAGAACGAAAGAACTGCAGCAGATCATCTCTTGCGCAACAAAACACTTCGACAGTCAAACTATCGACAGTACTTGAGATGAAAGACAAAACTGACTCACACAAGCTATAAAACAGAGACACCACGGAGAAAAAAAAAAAAAAATGACACGGGAAGGAAAATTGTAATATATTTGATTTTGCACTCTCTCGAGAAACTCGCTCGCAAACATTTGAGCACAGAATGCAAAAGCTTTTATGAGCAAATGCTAAGTTAGTCAGAAAATGCAAAAGTTTTGAAATAAAAAAAATCTTATTTTTAACTATATAGCACCCCTTATGGCAACAAGTATGCAATGCGCTCTTGCATTGTTACGAACTGCATTCCGACACATTTTTAAATGATGATGCACGCAATCTAGAAATACTTGCATACTGTTAGCGTTTTCATATTAACATTAACATCTAGCTACACTTTGACAAACAGCATGCCATCTAAGCACCTGTGATGATCTATTTTCAGCTATGATTTGGGACTCTCTAACCCTAACCTTGCACTGTTCAGGACAGACATTATGTGAACTGGGACCCAGCACTAGTTGGACTATTCTATTGTTTTCTGTGTCCATCCATTAATACAATTGTCTGTGAAGTTTTCTGATGACAAACACATCTGTTTCTGAACACCTCGAGTCAATTTCAAACATTTCTAGACATCTTCAACACTAACACTGTTTCTGCACCAGAGGCGACTGCAACAGATGCTTTTACAGCTTCATCAGATATAATAAGACAAATGATTTTTGATGAGCCGCTCGTGTCTGGTGTGAACAGGGTGTTACAGAAGAGACACACATATAGACACATGCAAAACTCACTGGTTTGGACGGACCCCTGCCCCGTGAGGACGACCAGCTCCCGTCAATCTTATCACTGCAGTCTACTGTCCACTGAGAGACAGAGAGAGACACCATTAGTGTCAAATTTGATTTGATTATTCCTTAGTGAAACAGAAATACAGTACATCATCTTCAACACAGCTTTTGAGGTGCAGAATGGGGTGTGTTTGACCCGTGCGGTGTGGGACCGGGTGTGTTTTACCTAGAGATGCACCGATTGCAATTTTCTTGGTCGATTCCGATTTTTCTGCAAGTGTGCCCCGACGATACCGATTTTTGCCGATCCGATTTTCTTTCTAAAAACTATAATTGACAGCATATACAAACAGAAATGTATACTTTTTTAAATGATTTGCATAATAAAAAATGATTAAACATTACAACTCCCCCAATCTGGACAAAGTTACAGATATTCTCTCACTTAACTCTCAAAATAAAGTGCTAGAGGTAGAAATGACAATTAACTGAAAAGGAGTTGCTGTACTATTTAACAAAACAGATGTCATTTCCCATGGTTTCTTAAATTGTCATTTTTTCACTAACCTTATTAAATGTGTCATCTTTCACATCAAATTCTTACATCGTTTCAATTAATTCAGTTACAATAATAAGAAACTGTAGAGCTGTTACCATTCAAATAATATCAGTATCAACAAACTCCATCTTTCCACTGCAGGAAACACAGGAGCTGCATCTGAAGTGGCATTAGATGTATTTACACACACTGTTTGACGAAGCTGAGGTGCCATAAATGCATTTACACTGCAAAATTTCGAATGCATAAAGATTTTTATAAGGTTAATGTTTTAAATAGTTTTTTAAACATGCAAATAAGAAATGCTGGGAAAAAAACGCAATGATAGTTTTAAATATGAAACCAAACCAGTAGGTGGCAGCAAATGAGTGTTTGAATGAGTGAGTCATTTAGTCCTTCATCCAACAGATTCGTTCAAACGGCTGATTTATTCAGAGACGAGGCAAGTGACTACTGTCTTTATGAATGGGTTACTGAATCATTGACTCGATTCGTTAAAAAACGTGGATTCATTCAGTAACGAAACACCGCTGTGTTGCTTGGAGATAAAACAGTTCTGTTGTGGCTTTGATTTGAACTATTTTCATCAGCGAAATTGCATAAAAGCAGTCAATATTGTGTCTAAAATGTAAGTCACTTAATTTTAACTTCCTGTTTATTGTACTACTATTGTATAAAACCACATTGCAATCGTGTTGAAACATTATGGTTGTGCAATGTTGCGTACCTAAATCGTACATTATAAACTTCTTTTTTTTTTTACTACAGCAGTATCAGTGGTGGTCAGTAACGAAGTAGCTTTACTTCGTTACTGTACTTAAGTACATTTTTCAAATATCTGTACTTTACTGGAGTGGTTTTATTTTGAGTAACTTTTATTTTTACTTCACTACATTCCAAAGCATAAGATCGTACTTTTTACTTCACTATATTTCATAAAATACATCGTTACTCCTTATAATATATCACGTGCTCCGAGACGCAGAAGCGGTGTCTGATTCATGAACAAACTGATTCTTTTCAATGAACCTGTTAAATCGCTTCGCAAATTGCAACAAACGATTCATTCTCACTGATTCAAATGATCCGTTTAGAGCGAGTCTCCAGTGAACTGAACTCACAAGAACCGGGAGATCTTGTGAGCGCGCGCACGCGTCTGATGCTGAGAAGAGTAAGTTACTAATGTCAAATTTTAGGATTAATTATTGAAATCGAAAATAATATTTAGGTCAAAACTGTCAGTTGTTTGTGAACTAAATCTGCTGTAAAGGGTGATCTATTTAAGCCCACTGAAATGCTTGAATGCAGACAGATCAATGTCAGTGTTTTAGGTCAAAAAACGAAACATTAAAATAACACAGATTAAATAAAATAACTCATGCACGTTCATATTCCCTGCTGCTGTAATGTTAGCAGTTTTATTAAAATGCTACGCATTTAGCCCTATGTGACATCTGTTTTTATATTGTTTATCAACAGTATAAATTTTTATATTGTTTAGATCAACTAGCCGAGTGGACAGATATGTTTATTCATAAATTTAACCATACTGAAAATTGTTAGCTGATGCTAACTAGCTAACAAGCTTGCTGGTGCTAAATTGAGGAAATGTTTAGATATAAAGTCCAAATATTTTTATTCAACCACCTAGATAGATTAAATCTGAGGGAAAAATAAAGGATGTGATGTTCAGAACATGGTAACTACAGTAATTATCAGAGTGGGAAGTGATGCCCTCTGGGGAAATATAATTATGAAAATATAATTATATTTTCCTAATCCCAGGTATTTTGAGCAGTAGGATTATAAAAATGTGCTAAAATAAAATAAAATTAAGTAGTCTATATAAAATTGCAAAATAAATCGATCTATCAGTACGTTTTTACTTAAGTACAGAAAAAATCAAGTACTTTTTTACTTTCACTCGAGTAAAATTGAAAAAGCAGTAATTTTACTGAAGTAATATTTTCTAATACGTATCTGTACTTTTACTCAAGTACTTGATTTGTGTACTTCGTCCACCACTGAGCAGTATGCATCTATAATTTTGTGTGTGTGCTGTTGTGCTCATTTGTTTTGATTTCTGCACGAGTCTCTCTCACACACACTCACTCTGGCTGCGTAAGCCTCATCTGGCACGACAAATACATTATCAGTCGCCGTAAGTGTGATGTCAAAACAGACCGGCTAGGAATCGGCAGACTGACCGGTGGTCATGCAGAAAATCGGCTAATTCCGGTCCCTGGCCGGTTGATCGGTGCATCTCTAGTTTCCCAGGTGAAAAATAAGTGCACTTCCATAATGTACTTAAAGTGCTCTATTTTCGCACACTAATTTTGTACTTAATATACTAAAAATGATCCTTTAGTACTTCTTAAGGTCAACTTAAGATCATCTAAGTGTACTCAACTGTGCTATTTTGAGACACCATGAATATGAACTAAAATGCACTTTTAACATACTATCTTTGTATTTAAAAAATGTATTTATTTACCACTTGTAGTACACTTGAACCCATCTTTCATACACTAGTACACTCAAGTGTACTACAAGTGGTAGCTAAATAAATTTTTAAATACAAAGATAGTATGTTAAAAGTGCATTTTAGTTCATATTCATGGTGTCTCAAAATAGCACAGTTAAAGTACACTTAGATGATCTTAAGTTGACCTTAAGAAGTACTAAAGGATCATTTTTAGTATATTAAGTACAAAATTAGTGTGCGAAAATGGAGCACTTTAAGTACATTATGGAAGTGTACTTGTTTTTCACCTGGGTTTACCTGTGCAGTGTGGGACGGGGTGTATATTGATGGTGTGTGTTTTACCTGTGAGGTGTGGGACGGTGTCTTGTCCACATCCTGGTCGGTTTCGTTTTTGTCGCTCAGGAGTCCCTGCACCTGGTACTCCAGCACGTAGCTGTCGATGAAGCGCTCCAGCTCCTCGATCTCCTGCGAGCGCGTGCTTCCTGCCTCTGACGACGCTGACGCTACTGATGAGCTCTCCATGGCAACCAGCCCAGTGAGGGGAGGGAGGGAGAGAGGGGAGCTGTGGGCGGGGCAAAGAAAGTTGTTAGTAATGTGAAAAATAATGTGAACTGACATTTCAAATGGAGAATATACATTTTATAATATATTTTTATGATTATTCACAATGATTTTTATGACACTGATTTAATATGGAATCCAAATGTACATCAATGTTAAGCATTTTAAAAGTCTAATAATATTTCATTTTTTAATTAAAATCACTCTGATGCAATCAAAACTATTTATAAAAAAAAAAAAAAGGACAAACGTCTTTTGTGTCGGCAGCACAGACACAATCGAATTCATAAATTCCTGTCTGCTTATGTTTCACCAGTCCATCTGTCACCTCCAATCTGTTTCTTTTCTTACTTCCTTTACTCTTAGAGAGCAAGCTATTATACTATTATATAGTACTATATATTTCTATATTTTTAGTACATATTTAGTACATGCTGGTTTATTGTTGTGATATCACAGATTTCACCCCCAAACGTAACATAAAAAAATGAGTTGTGAAAAAAATACAGAGATTAATAAAATATAATATAAACTTCTATATATATATATATATATAGATAGATAGATAGATAGATAGATAGATAGATATATATATATATATATATATATATATATATATATATATATATATTAGTAATTTATTAATTTGGTAATTTTCTTTTACTTAAGTCAAAAGTATCTTGGTAAAATACAAACTTCTGCAAAAATTGTGTAAATAAAATTAAATGGTAAACTTACTTTCATAGCTTTAGAACTTAACTAATCAATTAATTATTCATTCAAAAAGTAATTATGTAAATATTCAGTTATAGTAGTACTCAGTTAAAATATAAATTCCCCAAAATAATACTTAATTACAGTATGAAAGTACCATTACT
The DNA here is from genome assembly GCF_012432095.1 of Onychostoma macrolepis. NCBI lineage: Eukaryota > Metazoa > Chordata > Actinopteri > Cypriniformes > Cyprinidae > Onychostoma > Onychostoma macrolepis. Next base: position 27,487,539 of record NC_081175.1, read on the forward strand.
CAAGAGCTTCACACACTTGCTTTTATATTTACTCCTCCATTGGGTTTTGCATTATGTAATGACAGCTCTGGGTGGGACGACATGCCCCGCTTACACCAGGTGACAGAGAGAGAGAGAGAGAAAGGAGAGTTTAATCTGGTGTTAAGTCAATACTTGAATCTTGGCCAAGCAAAGAGGATTTACAACTGGAGCAGCACCATCTTACCAGCACACATACACAATAACACACACAAGGGCCCTGCGCTCCCGCTTACACTTATAAAAACACATCTGCTCATATTTAAGATCATTTAGTCGGTTTAGCAACTGTTTTTCACACCACCTAAGATCTGTGCATGGATCCTTTGTGTACATATTCATCATGTTCCCAAGCAGAGAGCATTCAAGTAACCAGAGATCTGACAGATCCAGTGAGGGACATACTGAATTTGTGAGAGACCGCTATAGTGTAAAAGAAAGACATGGGCGGGACTGACAAAACCAGACCAGTGGAAATAGAAACAGGAAGCACAAGCATATGGCAGGAAATCTAATTGCTGGAAGACAATGAATGTTCTGAAGATCCACATCTGCCGCTGTTCTATCATCTGTCCAACCTATATTATCAATGTCTGCTCCACAGCACAGCTTATGATGGTTAAAAACTGACAACATAGAGACAATGAGGCCAACTGACCTACATAATCCAATCACAGGCCATTTTTATGTCACATCCAAATATTGAACCATCTCTAAAAGGTCTATCTTGATATTTATCACCAGTTAGAGTAAAATTATTCAAAGCAAGATGTAAAAATGTAGTTAAAAAATGTTGCCCACACTGTTTTTGATGTATACATTATAAAATTATACATCACAGCACAATTGCTTTCAATATTGATAATAACAATAATAAGAAATGTTTCTTGAGCAGCAAATCAGCATAATTGTGACCCTGGACCACAAAACCAGTCTTAAGTCACTGGGGTATATTTGTATCAATAGCCAAAAATACATTGTATGGGTAAAAATTATCGATTTTTCTTTTATGCCAAAAATCATTAGGATATTAAGTAAAGATCATGCTCCATGAAGATATTTTGTAAATTTCTTACCATAAATGTATCAAAACTTAATTTTTGATTAGTAATATGCATTGCTAAGAACTTCATTTGGACAACTTTAAAGGCGATTTTCTCAATATTTTAATTTTTTTGCACCCTCAGATTCCAGATTTTCGAATAGTTGTATCTCAGCCAAATATTGTCTGATCCTAACAAACCATACATCAATGGAAAGCTTATTTATTCCGCTTTTAGGTGATGTATAAATCTAAATTTCTAAAAATTGACACTTAAGACTGGTTCATGGATCATGTGACACTGAAGACTGAAGTAATGATGCTGAAATTTCAGCTTTGATCACAGGAATAAATTACATTTTAAATTACAACAGAAAACAGCTATTTTAAATTGTAATCATTTTTCACTGTTTTTACTGTATTTTTGATCATATAATTGCAGCCCTGGTAAGCAGAAGAGACTTCTTAAAAAATCTTAACCCAAAACTTTTGGCAGTGTGTATATATTGTAAATAAGTACATACAATTTCAAAAAATAAATAAATAATAATAAAAAAAAAAAACATTTCTCTGTCTCTCTTTCCTTTTTGTCCTTTCTCAAGTTTGTTTGATTATATACAGTGGTGTGAAAAAGTGTTGGCCCCCTTCCTGATTTTAATTTTTTGCATGTTTGTCACACTTTAATGTTTCAGATCATCAAACAAATTTAGATAACACAAGTAAACACAACATGCAGTTTTTAAATGAAGTTTTTTATTATGAAGAAAAAACAAAATCCAAACCTACGTGGCCCTGTGTGAAAAAGTGCTTGCCCCCTCCTATTAAATCATGAAAGAACTGTGATTAACCACATTATTTTAGAAAGCAGAGTTAAATTTCACGAGCCAAACCCAGGCCTGATTACTGCCAGACCTGTTGAATCAAGAAATCACTTAAATAGAACCTGTCTGACAAAGTGAAGCGTGCTTAAAGAGCAACACATCATGCCGCGATCTTAAGAAATTCATAAACAGATGAGAAACAAAAACCTAATAACTGGTTGGGCCACACTTTGCAGCAACAACTGCAATCAAGCGTTTGCGATAACTGGCAATGAGTCTTTCACATCGCTGTGGAGGAATTTTGGCCCACTCTTCTTTGCAGAATTGTTTTAATTCCACACCAAAACCTTCATTTAGTTTTTCTTGAGACATTCAGAGGTGGACTTGCTGCCGTGTTTGGAATCATTGTCCTGCTGTATAACCCAAATGTGCTTGAGCTTGAGGTCACAAACTGATGGCTGGATATTCTCCTTCAGGATTTTCTGATAGAGTGCAGAATTCATGGTTCCATCAATTATGGCAAGTCATCCAGGTTCTGAAGCTGCAAAGCAGCCTCAGACCATCACACTACCACCACCATGTTTGACTGCTGGTATGATGTTCTTTTTACGAAATGCTGTGTTGGTTTTACGCCAGATGTAACGGGATACACACCTTCCAAAAAGTTCAACTTTTGTCTCATCAGTCCACAGAATATTTGCCCAAAAGTCTTGGGGATAATCAAGATATTTTTTGGCAAATGTGAGACGAGCCTTTGTGTTCTTTTTGGTCAGCAATGGCTTCGGCCTTGGAACTCTCCCGTGGATGCTGTTTTTGCCCAGTCTCTTTCTTATTGTTGAATCATGAACACTGACCTTAATTGAGGCAAGTGAGGCCTGCAGTTCTGTAGATGTTGTTCTAGGTTCTTTTATGACCTCCTGGATGAGTCGTCTTTGTGCTCTTGGAGTAATTTTGGTAGGCCGGCCACTCCTGGGAAGGTTCACCACTGTTCCAGGTTTTCTCCATTTGTGGATAAAGGCTCTGACCATGGTTTGCTGGAGTCCCAAAGCCTTAGAAATGGCTTTATAACCCTTTCCAGACTGATACATGTAAACTATTTTGTTTCTTATCTGTTTATGAATTTCTTAAGATAGTGGAATGATGTGTTGCTCTTTAAGCACGCTTCACTTTGTCAGACAGGTTCTATTTAAGTGATTTCTTGATTCAACAGGTCTGGCAGTAATCAGGCCTGGGTTTGGCTCGTGAAATTTAACTCAGCTTTCTAAAATAATGTGGTTAAATCACAGTTCTTTCATGATTTAATAGGAGGGGGCAAGCACTTTTTCACACAGGGCCACGTAGGTTTGGATTTTGTTTTTCCTTCATAATAAAAAACTTCATTTAAAAACTGCATGTTGTGTTTACTTGTGTTATCTCTGATTAATATTTAAATTTGTTTGATGATCTGAAACATTAAAGTGTGACAAACATGCAAAAAAAAAAAAATCAGGAAGGGGGCCAACACTTTTTCATACCACTGTGTGTGTGTGTGTGTGTATATATATATATATATATATATATATATATATATATATATATATATATATATATAAATAAAATATTCATGTTACATATTCAAATTCTCATGCTTCCATTTTACTTTTACTTTCACTTCAACATGTTAGTTTCAGTGAAATATTCCAGATCAGATGCTTCGGAGAATGTAAACAAAACGTGTGTGTTTTGTACACACACTCGAGCTGAACAGCTGAGGAGGAAACACAGAAAGAGTGAGATTCACCACATCAGATGAGAAGCGTGAGAACTGTTATTGTGTCAGTAGATTCAGATGGACTGCTTTAATGAGCTGAGTCAGGATTGGAGATCTTTGTCCTCTACTGACTCCTGCATGATGATGCATGACCCTCATCACACACACACACACACACACACTCTCTCTCATGCAGATACAGACACACACACACACACACTTCATTTAACCTCTGCATCCTTCACTCTGACATGACACTCACAGAAAGTGCAATGCTTTATTATACTGTTAAATGACATTACATTTGTATGTTTAAACAATACTGAAAGTGATTTCATCATGTGTGTCATGCAGATCTTATGAATTCCTTTGATAACCACTGATTTATTTCCTGTGTTGAAATATTTCCTATTGAAACAGGAAGTTAAGCATCATCAAATTAGCTCATCCCTCTTTCATAAATAGTCAATAGTTTTTATTTGCATTACAGTCCTGAACCTTGATTTGTTATTGACCCTCAAAGTTCACAGACATGAGCTGAAGGCCACTGACGTCCATTTATGATCTTATGGCACACATCAGCATGAAATTGATACGAAAGAAATAACCTAAATCACTAAAATAACCGCTGGTGCCTGTTTTTACTACCATCCTGGGTTAATATAGTTAACTAGGGCTAAAACAATTTAAAACATAGTGACTTGGAATAAAAACATTAACTAAAATAAAATGAACTATAAAAAGAAAATCAATTTAATTTCAGCTAGTTCCCATGGCAACATTTCTTATTTTCATATTTACTTCTCTATCTCTCGAATTTAAAATATTATCAAAAACTATAATATAAAAACTATAATAAACCAAATGTTTATTACAGATCAAAGATAAACTAGAATAAACTGAGGATAAACTAAAAGATAAACTAAAATAAACTAGACTAGAATAAACTAAATAGTTTTTAACAATAATGCTGAAATAACAGATACTAAACAAAAGACATAAAGCTGCCATCCACAAATCAATGTTCACATGGTGGAAAATACAACCACAGGAATTATGTCAAAATTATGTCACCTTACAGATCAAAAAATAAATAGCCTATAATGCTTTATAAAATTCAAGCTTCTCATTTTAGCTTTTAAACCCTCCTGTATGATGTGCATTATAAGAGCATTAATGTCTTTTCGGTTCATTTATAAAAAAAAAAAAAAAAAAATGCATGTGTAGGAATGAGCTGAAAATATAATTATGTTGGAAATCAGAAAATGTTTCAGACATTATGTTGGAAATAACAAAATAATTCTCTAAATAGCTGTTGACAAAGTCTTTAATCTAATGAGCAGTCTTGAATACGCTGGCACAAAAAAAATTGCCTAAAATACGCACATTTGGGGAAAAATCTGTTTAGCCAGAAATAAGATTAACTGAGCTCTCATTAGGGCTTTTCCATTAGCCGGTCACATAATGGTGCTCGTCACAATGCATATTTCTCGTTTCACGCAGAATTTCATCATGTCAAGTCTAAATGAGCACACGTCTCTGACAGGACAGTCACAGCAGCCTCGGGCGCTACGACACACACTCTGCTAATGGAGCCGCCGGCACACGCTGCACCGCTTCACTTCAGCCACAACCGCTGTTTACACACCATTCACCTTTCAAGAACACTCGGAGGAACTCTGGAACAGATCAACTCCAAAACATGCAACATTTCATTTCCATACTGTGACGCATTTCTGAGTAATACAGATTTTCTGTGGGACAATATTTAGGCCTAAATGTAAGATGCATTTGAATTGTGTACAAAAATTAACTAGTAAATTTAACTAGTAAACATAATGTGAAGCATATCTATCAGTCATGCATAAATGAACAGGTAAGATTTCTGGGTAATACTTTACAATAAGGTGTCATTTGTTAACATTAGTTAATGTATTAACTAACATGAACAAACAATGATCAATACATTTATTACACTATTTATTCATCTTTGTTAACGTTAGTTAATAAAAATAGAGTTGTTCATTGTTAGTTCATGTTAGCTCACAGTGCATTAACTAATGTTAACAAACACAACTTGTGATTTTAATAATGCATTAGTAAATGCTAAATTAACATTAACTGAGATTAAGAAATGCTGTAGAAGTATTGTTCATTCTTAGTTCATGTTTACTAATGTTGTTAACTAATGAACCTTATTGTAAAGTGTTACCGATTTCTGTAATAGTGCACTGAAATTCATTTTCACTCAGAAATGTTATAATTTTACAAATAATTACAACAAAATGGCAAGTACCACATTGAAACATGAAATTTTGAAGCAGAAAAACTTTTGAAAAAATTTAAAAATCAATTTTATTGTGTACTAATAAAGTGAAGTTTTTACTCAAAATTGCTAGTAAATTTCAAAAATAATTACAGAAAACTGCAATATGTCGAATTAAACAGACTGAAATAGTATTTTCTTTTAAAACTTACTCTAAAACTTCAAGTTTTATTTGCAACTTTGAAAAATCATTGTTACAAATGTAGCCATATTTCAGCCATGTTTATACTTTTTAAGTGAATAAATAAAAATTTTCACAATGATTCTAAGCAATCTTAATGAATGCATTTTGAAAATTTGACTTTATTATCTAAATAATTTATTTTGTTTAATCCAATACATCACATTAAGGAAATTAAACATAGTAATTTTTATTTCATGTTTTCTTTTGAGTTGACTGTATGGGTCTAATTAGCTGGAAAATGTATTGGTTAATGTTATTTTTCCATTGATTACATCATCGGAAAAGTTGCTTGAGGGGCATAAAAAGTTATTACAATTATAATTTTTTTTTTTCCCCTCAAAAAAACTTCTAGGATTCTCATTTAAAAAAAAAAATTATGTGATTTTTTACTGACATTCTTAATGACTAGCGAAATTAGGAACTAAAACATTTACTAGTGACAAACCACAAGAGTAACTAGTAATTTAAAGCATTGAAGACGCTGGTGGTGTGAACTTAAAAATAACATATCTGAAATTGTAATAAAACGTCATGTTGTTCCAGAACAGCTTCCATCTACATACACAAACACATGAACCACAAGCAATGACAACAGCACAGCTACACTAACAAAAAAGGAACCGAAAGAAACGCAACAGTATAACGTGTGTGTTTGCGCTCAGCTGCTTAACATGTGTCTAATTTCCCACCAAAATAGTTCCTTCTTGCAGCACTGCAGTAAGATCCCTGTCTATATGACTGATGGCGTCTGTCTCACTGCTCTCTGATCACCTCACAGCAGAGCCGTCTGTCTACAGATGCTCACAAAGACCACCGGAAAGACAAAGAGACAATCTGACAGAGAGAAGAAGAGGAGAAGAAAGGACAACAAAGAATGAGAGACAGAAAAAGAGATTTCACATTTTTTGATTTGCTTAAATTAAATTTTTGTGTGTGTTTTTATATATATGTGTGTGTGTGTGTGTGTGTGTTTTTGTGAAAAGTCAGGACATAGATTTGTATAATGACAAAGGTATGACAGGTATTACAAGGTGAAGGTGACATCTCAGGACATTGACCCATGTCCCCACTTTTCAAAACACTTATAAATCATACAGAGTGAGGTTTTTTTGGGGAAAGTTGAAATGCACAGTCTCCTGTAAGGGGTAGGTTTAGGTGTAGGGTTGGTGTAGGGCAATAGCACATACAGTAAGTACACTATAAAAACCATTACGCCTATGGGATGTCCCCACTTTTCACAAAAACAAACATGTGTGTGCGTGTGTGTGTATATATATATATATATATATATATATATATATATATATATATATATATATATATATATATATATATATATATAGTTTTATCTTTTGTTAATACTACTACCATATATTAATACTACTACCCACTGCTTCTGTATAAAAAATGTACAGTCATGGCAGTAAAGCACATTAAATTGACCAAAACACTGAACTGAACTGAATGGAGCGAGTGGGTGGATGGAGCAATAAATAGAAGCATATGTTCAACCTGGAACGACTCGATTTGCAAATGTGGAAACAAAATAAGAGAAGGGTGACAGTAGAGAGAGACACTGTGCGCTGATAGTGATGCTGTGTGTGTGTGTGGGTGTGTGTGTGTGTGTGTGTGTGTGTGTCTGGTCTTTGTTGTCTGGTGCAGTAGAGTGTGTAAAATCCTCCACGTGTGTTACACTCGCTCACAACAGCTGTTTGAACAAAGAGCTCACAGACACGCCCCACACACACACACACACCGGCATCATCACACAGCAGTGACATCAGCATGATGGATGACTTTCCCAACATGTTCCATCATTTATTCCAGAGAAAAATCATGTGTGTTTTCATGATCATGCATCAAAATCTCTCTGAAAGATCTGATAATAATAGAACATAAAATAAACAATAATATCTGAAGCCTAATGAATTACAATTAAATTCACTTTCACTTATAAACATGTAGCATTATGCAGTCAATGATGCACGTTTAATTATACACGAGCAAACCTGTGGACGTGCCAAACACTCAAACACACACTGACGGGAAGTTCAAAGTCTCCTGTACACTTTGACCCAGTGCAATATAAAGAAATATTCAGCGTTTACTATCAGACTGTAATAACTGAGCAAACACTTTCAAACACCACAGTCCTTGATAGACACAGACATGCAAATGTGCTCAAGAGACAGAGAAAAACTGTCACTTTAATCAAATGCTACAGATGTTTCAGCATATTAGAATGATTTCTGAAGGATCATGTGACACTGAAGACTGGAGTAATGAGGCTGAAAATTCAGCTTTGATCACAAGAATAATTTACATTTTAACATAATGCAGCCTTGGTGAGCAGAAGACACTTCTTTTAAAATATCAAAAAAATCTTACTGAACCCAAACTCAATTTGATTTTGACATCATATTACTGGCATTTCTGCTACATGCTAAAGTGCTCACTAACTGCGTTCAGCCCTCATTAGCTCTTGCTGTAGTCAGCTGATGTCCAACACATGGATTCTGACACAGAGGTGTTGTTGTTCGTTAAAGATCCTCACATTTTTTCACTATGATGGACTTTAGGATCTACTGGGACAATGATGAAAGCTGGAGCTCTTAAACTGAAACAACGATCAATCACACCAGCAGAGTCAATACAATCTGTGTGCAACGCCATTTAACTCTCACCAGCACAAACCTTGAGGAATGAATGAGAATGAGCTTTATTGCCAGGTATGTTTACACATACGAGGACTTTGTTATAGTGACAGAAGCTCCACAGTGACATGACAAGACGCAGACAATAAAGATAATAATATACAAATATACAAAATAGACCATGTACAAAATAGCAAAAATACAATATATAACAGTGGTGGGCCGTCACGTTATTTCCAATAGTCTATTCTCTTCATTTCCTAGCTTTTCTCTTGGTTGTGCTGCTTTCACTAGTTTATGTTTATATTAGAGCTTTTATCCAATCATATTTCAGCAATCGTGTTGCCAGGGTCAAAGAAATCTGCCTAAGGCCTTCAAAATCAACAGTGCAGGCGTCTGTAGCTTAAAATCAATGGCAATGAAACAGTTGCTTTAACCAATCAGATTTCAAGTTGGCAGCATCAGGGCCATCTAGCAGGTTTACGATAATGTCAGCATTTTCTCGTCCTTTGATTGGATGGTCAGAGAGCGTACTAGTCAAATCACTGTACATCATTTTTGTTTTCACAGTATTACTGTATCTCAGGTTTTTTGCCTGATATGCTGTGTACAGTGTGTTATTGTAGATTTCCAGTGCATTCTGAAAAATATTCGCCTTCTGTAAATCTAAATACTAAAGTACTAAATGACCGCGAAAAACAACCACACATCTCCTCGGCACTGGCTCTGTGAAAGACTTGTGAAGATGAAAAACCACTATAGTAGGTTAGATTTCATTTTTGACTTTTTTTATTGCTTTATGCATTGTATTCTGGTGTTATTTGCAAGATATAAAGCCAGGTTTAAGTTTCCGTAAGAATATCTCAGTTTCCCGAGTCGAGTGGTGTTAACTGGTCTTTTATTTCTCGCGGCCACAGCACGCTGGCAAGACCAACAGGGAGACTCGTGAAGACTAAAAGCAGTGAGAGTTCGTTAAATTGTTAGGTCAACTTTAAAACACATGTAATCGCCTTATTTGTTTTATACCAATGTTAACTGTAAAAGTATAAATACGTTGGAGTTAATAAATGTCTGTAAGAACATCGGGTGGACTATATTTGTGTCATTTTGTTAGGTTAATTCTTCAGCAAGAGATGATGTGCGCTGCGCAGCCGTAGCAACTTGTTGAATTTAGTTAATTGTGTTTCTAGCTTCAGTAATAGCGTTCATTCTCGCTACATAAGATACCAGTCTGTGATGCAATGCTCTGTTATACTGCATTTGTGTGTAATAGCCTATTTATGGTTTCTATAGCCGTGGCATCATTATGATGGTATTAAGAGGTGGATTCATTCATGTAGGATGCCACTGAAGGCCTAGGTGTGAAATGCACGGCCCGCCACTGACATATAATATAGACAATTATGTATGTACAGGTATGACATGTGCAAATTTTAAATGTAAATAAGTATGTGTGTTAAATAAATAATGTATAATAGTGTTGTGTGTTCCACATTTATTGTCAAGTGTTCATGAGATGGATTGCCTGAGGGAAGAAACTGTTCCTGTGCCGGCCGTTCTGGTGCTCAGAGCTCTGTAGCGTCGACCAGACGGCGACAGTTCAAAGAGGGAGTGTGCTGGATGTGAGGGGTCCAGAGTGATTTTGCCAGCCCTTTTGCTCACTCTGGATGAGTACAGTTCTTGGAGACTGGGGAGGGTTGTACCAATGACTCACTCAGCAGTCTGGACTACTCTCTGTAGTCTTCTGAGGTCAGATTTGGTAGCTGAGCTGAACCAGACAGTTATTGAAGTGCAGAGGACGGATTCAATGATGGCGGAGTAGAACTGTTTCAGCAGCTCCTGTGGCAGGTTGAACTTCCTCAGCTGACGAAGGAACTACAACCTCTGCTGGGCCCTTTTCACAATGGACTCAATGTGATTGTCCCACTTCAGGTCCTGAGAAATTGTGGTGCCCAGGAATCTGAATGACTCCACTGCAGTCACAGTGCTGTTCATGATGGTGAGTGGGGGGAGAGGAGGGGGGTTTCTCCTGAAGTCCATGATCATCTCCACAGTTTTGAGCGTGTTTAGCTCCAGATTGTTAAGACTGCACCAGACAGCCAGCTCCTTAACCCCTTGTCTGTAGGCAGACTCGTCACCTTCCTGAATGAGGACGAATATACAAACTTCAGGAGTTTGACCGAGGGGTCTTTAGATGTGCAGTCGTTCGTGTAGAGGGAGAAGAGCAGTGGGGAGAGGACGCAACCCTGGGGGGCACCAGTGCCGATCGTACAGGTGCTGGATGAGAATTTTCCAAGCTTTACTAGCTGCTGCCTGTCTGTCAGGAAGCTGGTGATCCACTGACAGACAGAGGTGGGGCCGGATAGCTGAGTTCATTTGGGCTGGGGGAGTGATGGGATGATGGTGTTAAAAGTAGGGCTGGGCAATATATCGAACACGATATTCATGCGCATCTCATCAGTAAAGCCAGTTCCGTGATTAGCAGTAAATCTCCATCACCTGTTTTCAAATAGAGCGCCATTTAATACACAGAGCCGTAGTTCACTGACAAGCTACGCAATATCGCGTTCATCATCGAAGGCGATTCATCTGCGATAATGAACGCGATATTGCGTTGCTTGTCAGTGATCTACGGCTCTTTGTATTAAATGGCATGTATTTGTGCTTCTTGTTAGGCTTTATCTATTTTTAGCAAAGGTGAAGCTATTGTTCAAAAGTTTGAGGTCAGTAAGACTTTATTTTAAAGAAATTAATATTTGTATTAATCAAGGACGCAGTAAATTGATCAAAAGTGACAGTAAAGACATTTATAACATTACAAATAAATTCTATTTCAAATAAATGAAATAGAAATGTTTCTTGAGCAGCAAATCAGAATATTAGAATGATTTCTGAAGGATCATGTGACACTGAAGACTGGAGTAATGATGCTGAAAATTCAGCTTTGATCACAGGAATAAATTACATTTTATAATAAATTCACATAGAAAAGAGTTATTTTGAATTGTAATAATTTCTGTTTTTACTGTATTTTTGAACAAATAAATGCAGCCTTGATGAGCAGAAGAGACTTCAGCTTTAAACAGTTAAACCCATCAGACTAGTAGTTGCCTGGCATTTCTAACAGATGTTTTAAACTTCTTGTCTTGCAGGTTTGAGTCGGAGTGTGTGTTCAAGATCTCCTGACATCACAGAGGCTGGAGCACTGATTGACAGCCATGATGATGTCAGCTGGTTGTCAAGACGACACCTTTCAGTCACATCAGCACCAGTGCAACGCTGACAACAGGAAGTCAGTTAACCGTTCTTATCCAACACGATCACAAAACGCATCCGGATCAATTCTGCCTGATCAATGGCCTGATTTTCTGTTTCAGAAGATGTGTTGTTTAAGTCCACCTCTTTGGCCTACATACACAATCACATGACCTGTCATGATCAATGCAGTGAGTTTTCTATGCAAAATAATCTAAATAAAATCAAAATCGCGATATGACTTTGATCAAATCAAATCGCAAAGACTGATTTAATGAAATAAAATATATGCTCTGACTGAATTTGCTCATGTATTTTCCATCAAAATAAAAGCTTAATGGTTTAACATTTGAAAATGAAAAAAATTAAGAATATTAGTGTTATTATTACATTATTATTACTACTATTGTTACTATTAATATTAGTTTTATTATTATTTATATTACTGTTGCCGTCATCACAGAATATTATTGTTATCATCACCATCTTTAGTATTATTATTATTATTATGCATGTTAATACTACTTAAATACTACTACTATTATTCAGATTGTCATTGCTGTTATTATTATTGCTGTTTTATTGCTGTTTTTGTGTTTTGTGTTCACCGTATGTTGTGTTTTGCACTCCTAATAAAAAATATATTTATTTTTTCTTTTTATTTAATAATTTTTTAATTTATATTTAGTAGCGGTAGTAGTAATATTATTATTTTTTGGTTGATGTATTGCCGTATCAGCTTTACGTAGCAAATACAGATTCAACAATATAATATAATAAATACAATAAAAAAAAACACAAGCATAGCAAATTTTTAATTGCATTTTAATTCACCCTTTTGGGCGGGACATTTAGACGCACGCTCGGCGGTTTAGTGAATCACAACACACTGAGCCAGCTAACCAATCAGAGCCCATCATGTATTTCTGAGGGAGGGGCTTCATAAAAACAGGAATTAATCGAGGCGTTGTCAGAGAAGGGACAGAGCGGTGTGGAATAAAGCTAAATTATATGAAAAATAATGCGTTTTTAAAAAAATGAAGCATGAACACATGTTAGACTGCACCCCATAAACACAATCAAGCCTAGAAAAAAAACAGTAAACCACCCCTTTAACTCAAAACAACCCAAGAAGAAATCAACAGTGAACAACATCAGCTCAATGAATGAGGATCAGGTCTTGTTAAATATCTATGCTCAAATCTAGAGATCAGGTTCCTGATGGTTTATTGAACATTATTGTATATTAAATCTTGATGTGGATCATCTTAAAATGGTCAAATACTGGCTGTAATTCAACTCAAATTGTGAAACTCGTGTATTAAATAAATTCAGTGCCCACAGACTGAAGTAGTTTAAGTCTTTGGTTCTTTTAATTATGATGATTTTGGCTCACATTTAACAAAAACCCACCAATTCACATCTCAACAAATTAGAATACTTCATAAGACCAATAAAAAAAAAAAAAAACATGTTTAGTGAATTGTTGGCCTTCTGGAAAGTATGTTCATTTACTGTATATGTACTCAATACTTGGTAGTGGCTCCTTTTGCTTTAATTACTGCCTCAATTCGGCGTGGCGTGGAGGTGATCAGTTTGTGGCACTGCTGAGGTGGTATGGAAGCCCAGGTTTCTTTGACAGTGGCCTTCAGCTCATCTGCATTTTTTGGTCTCTTGTTTCTCATTTTCCTCTTGACAGGTTCAGGTCAGGAGAGTTTGCTGGCCAGTCAAGCACACCAACACCATGGTCATTTAACCAACTTTTGGTGCTTTTGGCAGTGTGGGCAGGTGCCAAATCCTGCTGGAAAATGAAATCAGCATCTTTAAAAAGCTGGTCAGCAGAAGGAAGCATGAAGTGCTCCAAATTTTCTTGGTAAACAGGTGCAGTGACTTTGGTTTTCAAAAAACACAATGGACCAACACCAGCAGATGACGTTGCACCCCAAATCATCACAGACTGTGGAAACTTAACACTGGACTTCAAGCAACTTGGGCTATGAGCTTCTCCACCCTTCCTCCAGACTCTAGGACCTTGGTTTCCAAATGAAATACAAAACTTGCTCTCATCTGAAAAGAGGACTTTGGACCACTGGGCAACAGTCCAGTTCTTCTTCTCCTTAGCCCAGGTAAGACGCCTCTGATGTTGTCTGTGGTTCAGGAGTGGCTTAACAAGAGGAATACGACAACTGTAGCCAAATTTCTCGACATGTCTGTGTGTGGTGGCTCTTGATGCCTTGACCACAGCCTCAGTCCATTCCTTGTGAAGTTCACCCAAATTCTTGAATCGATTTTGCTTGACAATCCTCATAAGGCTGTGGTTCTCTCGGTTGGTTGTGCATCTTTTCTTCCACACTTTTCCTTCCACTCAACTTTCTGTTAACATGCTTGGATACAGCACTCTGTGAACAGCCAGCTTCTTTGGCAATGAATGTTTGTGGCTTACTCTCCTTGTGAAGGGTGTCAATGATTGTCTTCTGGACAACTGTCAGATCAGCAGTCTTCCCCATGATTGTGTAGCCTAGTGAACCAAACTGAGAGACCATTTTGAAGGCTCAGGAAACCTTTGCAGGTGTTTTGAGTTGATTAGCTGATTGGCATGTCACTATATTCTAATTTGTTGAGAGTGAATTGGTGGGTTTTTGTTAAATGCGAGCCAAAATCATCACAATTAAAAGAACCAAAGACTTAAACTACTTCAGTCTGTGTGCATTGAATTTATTTAATACACGAGTTTAACAATTTGAGTTGAATTACTGAAATAAATGAACTTTTCCACGACATTCTAATTTATTGAGATGCACCAGTACACGTAGGGCTGGGCGATATATCGAACACGATATTCATGCGCATCTCATCAGTAAAGCCGGTTCCGTGATTAGCGCTAAATCTCCATCACCTGTTTTCAAATAGAGTGCCATTTAATACACAGCTTTCCTGTAGCTCAACTAGTAGAGCATGGCGCTAGCAACGCCAAGATCATGGGTTCGATTCCCAGGGAAAGCAAGAGCTGATAAAATGTAAAAACTGTAACTTGAATGCAATGTAAGTCGCTTTGGATAAATGCATAAATGTAAATGTAAAATGTACACAGAGCCGTAGTTCACTGACAAGCTATGCAATATCGCGTTCATTATCACAGATGAATCGCCTTTGATAATGAACGCGATATTGCGTAGCTTGTCAGTGAACTACGGCTCTGTGTATTAAATGGCGCTCTATTTGAAAACAGGTGATGGAGATTTAGCGCTAATCACGGAACCGGCTTTACTGACGAGATGCGCATGAATATTGTGTTCGATATATCGCCCAGCCCTACAGTACACCTTGAGAATTTATTCTCTAAACATTTAAAGTACAACCAAACA
This sequence comes from Onychostoma macrolepis, assembly GCF_012432095.1. Taxonomy (NCBI): domain Eukaryota; kingdom Metazoa; phylum Chordata; class Actinopteri; order Cypriniformes; family Cyprinidae; genus Onychostoma; species Onychostoma macrolepis. The sequence continues at coordinate 27,502,954 of NC_081175.1, forward strand.
AAACTCCACAAACAACATCTACAATAACAGATAACCGCCGATGAAGCTCATACAAAAGCTTTTTAAGACAGATAATGCCGCACTCTCCGTACTGTGCGACCTACAATGAACAACGTCATCCACAACAATGCAACACCAAATGCTTTCATTTCTACTCTCAAGGTTACGGCGTTCAGCAGCACACATGCACACTATTATCCAGGATGCATGAGCATTGACACTATTAATTTGCAATTAAAATAAATAATAAATACTAAAACATACAGCCATAGGAGTTTAGTTCACCAATTATTAATGCATTTGTAGAGACTGTCAATATAAAACTGCTGTTTAAATGGTCTTTCTGTACAATAAGCACAGTAATATGAGAATATGCTGAAAATGCGAGATATGAAACGACCACAGTCTTTTAACTACAAGCCCACAAAACTCAATTACAGCCGGAAAGGGAGAGACGACACACACACACACACACACACACACACACACACACACCGATGTCTCTACCTCTCTCACACGCTCATGATGTGATCTGAATCCCAATGGAATGTGATGAGATTCGGCAGCTCTGATTGGCTGAATAAGCAGGAAGTGAACACATTCCACACACATTCCAACTCACACAGCACCACAAACGACCAATGACAAGCACAGACACTGTCGAACTGAGCCAATCAGAATCTTAGTTCATGATGAGAGCGGCAGGGATTGGATAAACAACGGTGGACAGCTAAAACAGCCCTATCAGCACTGCTCTAGGAGACAAACAAAGCCTCTCTTGTCAAGGAATAGATTTTATACAACAAGAGGTGGAATTACAAGTGCATTATGATGTTAGTGTTCACTACGTACATCGTCCCTCATCATAACTTCATTTTAGTCAACTGTAATTGCAAACCCAAATGGTGAAGAACATGAAGCTGTCTGTGAATATTTGAACATGATTTAAAAATGTAAATGAATGTTACTTAGGAAGTAATATGATAACAATCCATGGAACTTATTTACATTTCAGAGCATGTTGAGCTAAGCAACACGAGCCAGTGAAACAGCCACAATCTGTCTGACAATCTAGGCAAAACTCAACCTCTTTGAACTCCAAATTCTTTTTATACAAAGCCACAACATTTACTACCACTTTTCTGCTAAATTAACATGCATCATCCAGTTCTTTAAATAGCTCTACTGTATACAGTTAACAGTCTTTGCACTATTTTAGGTTCACTCATTATTTCATTTCACTACATTACGTTTGTTAATCTTTTTATATATTTTATGCAAAGTCTATGAAGCTGACAAGATTAATATTTGTGTAAGTGACAAATGAGACTATGAGACAAATTAATTAACTCTAACAAGTTTTTAATTGTTTTTTCATATATAGCTTTTAAAGTTCTCTCATCAGATCTGACAGTCCAGCCATCATCTGCAAACATACACACAATTCTCACCAAACCTGCCAAAACACACACACACACACACACACACACACACACACACACACAGGACAGAATGTAATCTTTCACATCTAATCACACTGAATCCACTGCTCTGAGACTGATTGAGTCAGACTGAAGAGTTACAGATACTGTAAGTGTATACAGTCAAAGGACATTTTTATGCTGCTAATTTAGCATTTATATTATTAACCTTATGACTTGTTTAACAGTTTTATTGAAGAGTGAAACTGTTCTGCTATATGATGCTCTAAGACTGACATGTGCCTGTGTAGACATGTCTCTCTCTCTCTGTATCCACACAAACCTCCATACATCCTGAGAAATTCACAGTGATTTGTGAGACAGCTCCAATCCTTTCAAATATTTCCCCCTATATATTTAAAACTGACTGCAGTTACATCACTAAAACATGCATAAATCTTTGACTACAGCACTATAAAGAAATATAAATAAATAGCGGGCTAGTTGTCATGCTTTTATTTCCTTCACTGTAGGGCTATTTTTTTCCTTTTTGTAAAGACACATGTAACAGGAGCTAGATTTAATCCGTGCTACAATTATGCAACCACACAAACAGAACTGTTATCATACAAAAATTTAAGAGGTTTTCATTCATGAATAAGATATTTCATTCAAAACCCTTACATATATTTGTGACAGCCAGCCTCACTCGTTCATTATATATGTATGCAGATCTATTGAATTTAATCAAGTCATAATTATGAAACAATGCATATGACACAGCAAATGTGTCTGACCCTGATCTAGAATCTGATAATTATTCTGATTACAATGCATGCACAGTCACAGCTAAATAATGCACTAATACCCCAGTAAGAGATGAAGATGATTATATACAGGATGTATTTAGTACAATTATGCTGACTGTAGGCTACCTGACATCCAAACTATTGGCCCCAATGCTGGTAAACAGAATAGACTAGACTCTCTGATAACTACTGCTTTATATGCTGAATCAGACAAATCCAGGATCTAAGAAATTACCAGCCAGCTGAAGGTCAGAGAGTGAATGAATATAATCAGACACTCTTAAAGGAATACTTCAACCAAAAATATTCACTTACATCACTCACCAACTGGATCCTCTACAATGAATGGGTGCCGTCAGAATGCGAGACCAAACAGCTGATAAAAACATCACAATAACCCACACAACTCCAGTCCAACAATTAACATCCTGTGAAGTGAAATACTGTGTGCTTGTAAGAAACAAATGCATTATTAAGACATTTAACTTTAAATTGATACTTCTGGCCAAGATATGAGTCCATAATCCATAATAACGCTTCCCTGGGAAGTCCATCTCCTGTTGTCTCTCACATCAAAATCACCCACATATTCATTTAGAACCATTTTGGCTTGTAAACGGTGCTTGATCTGTGCAGATTTCGCTCCTGATTCAGAACAGACGACTTTTTCGCAACAGAAGACAATGTTACGGATAGAGGAAGCAACAGTTTGAAGTTAAAAAGGCCTTAATGATGGACAATTGTTTCTTACAAACATGCAGCTTTTGGCTTCACAAGACATTAACTGATGGACTGGAGTGGTGTGGATTACTTGTGGAATATTGTGATGTTTTAATCAGCTGTTTGGACTCTTATTCTGACGGCACCCATTCACTGCAGAGGATCCACTGGTGAGTAAGTGACTTAATGCTACATTTCTCCAAATCTGATCAGATAAAAAAATAATAATAATAATAAATAAATAAGCATATTTTCATTTTGGGTGAACTACCTTTAATAGAAATAATCAGTGCAGCTGAAAAAAAGGCCTATATATCACTAGTGTAAATGCAGCCCAGCTGCGTCTCACTGCTGACAAGGAGGGTGAAGCAGCAGGGGAAAATCAGGGCAGTTTAACTGCATGCAGGCATTATGTGTGTGCTTGTGGCCCTGCCTGTGTCTGATGCAACCACGCCGGAGATCGATGTGATATGAAACCGGTAATACTGTCCAGAACCGGTCAGCAGAGACTGCAGGAACTCTCGTGATGATCAAGATGAGTATATTTATACAGACACCGACAGATCCCAGATCAGTTAATCACTTAACACTAACACATCTGACAGTTTATTCTCCAAAAATCATAACATTTGCGCCTTTATTGCTTTGAATTCGTTCCCTATTATGGCTGGAGACTTTCAAAACAGCAACAATAAAACCAAAACACACACAGCGATCAGAAGAATCTGAGCTGTCATCAGGTTCAATCAGAACGCCAGACATCTGTCATTTCTCTGATCAAAGCGCCGCCGCCGCCAGATCAAACCGATACATTCTATCAACAACAAGATACAAAGTTGCGGATCCCAGCTAGTGTGAGGTGTTACAATGTATCACAGACGTTCCATCCGGTCGCGCGCTGTTACTACAGGCTGCGCTGGATACGCCACAGTAAACACCCCAAACCGGCGAGACCTTCAGATCTGCGGCCAAACACACGCAAATACTCACCCGAGATCTGCGATCGGGCCTGCGGGGATCGCCGGGTGTCCTCCGGGGTTAAATCCGCCCGGTCATGAGTGTTTCCCGTGGACAGAGACGTGTCCGGGAGGGAGAGATTAGCCTGCGTCCCTCTCTCTCTCTCACACACACACACACACGCTCGCGCTCGCAGGGATGAGAATGCAGGAATGTGACGTTTAGTCCGGTTTGCTGACAGGACACGCGCACGTGGCAACTGGGGATTGTGGGAATTTGAGTTCAAAGACAATGGCTATTTTTAAGGAATATCTTTGTTGAATGGTTATATTCTATGGTATCTTATCTCAATGTTAAATATTTTATTTTGTATTTCAGCTTATTTTATTTTTGTACTAATGCTTTGGAAATATTATTTGAAAAAAAAAAGAAAAAGAAAAGCCATGCCAATAAAGTACTTATAAATAAAATAAAATAATAAATTTATTTATCTATAAATTTATATATCTATAAATAAAAAGTAAGTATTTAATGACAAAAATCACTTTTTTATTATCAAAAAGTCAGTCTAATGTTAAAAAAAAAATATATTTTTCCCTTACTAAAATGAAATATCATGGCATTTTGATTCATACTATTGTACCTACTAACGTGCATTTGGTGATGCATTGGAAAGGCAGTTAAAGTACTTATTTTAAAAAATAAAATACATTTATTCATAAATAACCTGTGAATGAAACCTAGCATAAAAACGGTTTTTGTTATTGTCCTTATTATATTTAATATTTTATTGGTACTTTGGAAATATTGTTTGTAAAAAGGGCATGCCAATACTTAAATACTCAAATAGGTAATAAATAAGTATTTAATATAATAAAATAATATAATTAATTAATCTATAAATCACCTGTGAATGATACCTAACATATAAAGAAAACTGTTGCTTTTAAAAAAATTAATTGACATTTTAAGTAAAATTAGGTATTAAAATTAAATTGCCATTGTATTATCAAACTGGCAGTCTAACTAAACGAAAATGTTCCAAAAGTACCATGGTACATTACTTTTTTGGTCTATCACAGTTTTCATTCCCTTACTAGAAAAAATACCATGTTATTCTGATAATACTAAAATGCATTTACTAGAGTATTTATATGATACTCTAAGGTATTTCCAAGAATACCACAGTGTTCTCAAACTTAATTGTCCAAAAAAAATATCCCTAGAGTACTAGGGTACTCTAGTTTCTAAGGAGAAAACTAAGGTATTTTTTTTTATATACACAGAGCATATTCAGTCGCATAATAGCACATATTAGATGGCATATAAAAGTGCATCAGTGCAGCCAACCTTTATCAATCTCTTTCCCTTTTTTCTGATGTCCCCTAGTGGTCATAAATCTCCTCTGTCTCTGGATCCTTGTCTGTTCACTGTCGCCCTCTTGTGCAAGTTCAGTAAAAGACACATGGTTTTGTAATACTTGGCATTTGGGCTATTTAACTGCAACAAATATTTCTTTAACTTATAATGTAGACATAACCTAATCATGGACATAGCGAAACCCCCAAAAAAAACATTTTATTTGTTGAGTTGCACTGAACTCCATGTGAAGTTTTTGATTTAGGGGTTGGCAGTGTATAATATGTAACATATGATCTTTGTCACATAGTTCACTTTTTTCCTGTCTACGGCCCTGTTGTGGGGCATATATGAAAATCACGTGGTGAGGAATAGACTAACAGTATTTACAATGGCAAGGTCCTAGATTAATTTCCACAACTCATAATTTTCCGAACTGTTTTATGGAGTTTTATCCACTTTTTTTGGAAAGACGTTTCGTAAACCGAACAATCGGTATGTTCTTCAACAGTAACAACAGTACTAGGGTTGCTAGGTTTGCATAATAAAACTAACCCAAACAGTAACACAACGGCGATATCCCAACTATCAAATCTTTAAATGTAATATACCATATCTATTTTATACAGATCAAACCACTATTTCATAGTTATCATAAACACTGCTCAAAGGCTTCATAGTATACCCTCCTTCACAAAACCTAACATCTAGCGCAGTTTTATCAGTGGTAGAATATAAAATCAGTCAAATAAAATTCATACAATATGTCAAACGTTTTACCCGCGCGGGAAAAATCAGTTTAGGCCAATTTCGCGGGAAAACCGCAGACTTGGCAACCCTGCAACAGTGCAATCCATCGAGCTGTACTTCAGTCCCTCACAGCCTCATTTTCATTCCCGTCAGAAATTAAATATGGCGCTACCCTGACTATTATGTATTCTGAGAAGATTTAAAAAGACAAGTGAAAAGTCGCCTCCCTCTACATGCCAAAAACACATGTTCACACGCACACACACAATTATCACTTTGTTTGTGAAGGTCATCGCATGTGATGTCCTTCTTCGACACCTTTCAGTCGCTTGGCCATTTTGGCGAGAACTGTTTTCATCAATAACAGCACTGCCAAGCTCAAGTCTTACACACACACAGAGACACACACCACTGACACTCAGAAGTCTCCTGAAGTTCCACACTCTCCAGATGGCAATAACACTTTAGCTGTCGCTGTCAGAGACTAATTAATCTTCCTGGTGTGATCCATCTTCCTGCAGACTGCAGAGTCTTCCTCCATCCTCTCTATCACTCCATCTCTCGCCCGGCCTGGACAGCCTGTCACCAGCGCAGGCCTCCACACACCGGCCCCCGTTCTGTGAGAGCACCTCAAAATCTCCATTTCCTCCTGAGAGACACCATGATGCCAAAAATCAGCAGCATCGACACAGTTTTGCTAGTTTAACTTTGTTGTTTGGTTGTTACTCACTATTACCCGTTGTCCTCCTTTTCCTGTTTGCTGCTTGGCAATTACAAAAACACTTAACCTAATAATTTGCCATTGCAAGCAAAATGTCTGATAAAGATAAATAAAAATAAACATTACAATAAACTAGTGCTATTTTAGTATTACTGATGTACTACTATAGTTTTTGTTAATATTTTAAATTAGATTTTATTTCTATATTTTGTTTTCACTTTCAAGTTTTAGGAATTTTGTTTTGTCAATTTTAATATGTCTATTTTTAATTTAATTTAATTTAGTTTTAGTTATTTTAGTACTTCAACAAACGAATACATTTTATTTTATATTTTATGGTTTTAGTTTTAGTTAATGATAATAAGCCTTCAATAAAATGTAATTATCATCAAATGGATAAACAAACAATCAAACATACAAATCAATCTTATTTTAGTATCATTTATTATAGTTTTTGTTAGTAGTTTTATTTAGTTTTTATTTTAATGTTTTGTTTTTATTTTTTCAAGTTTTAGTAATTTTGTTGTTGTTTTTTTATTTTAGTACTTCAACTTATACCAAACAAAAATGAGAAATGTTGCCTTGCCTACAAGCTAAAATAAGTTTAGGTTTTTATATTTCATTTTATTTTATCATATTATTTTATATTTTGATTTAACTTTTTATGGTTTTAGTTTTAGTTAATAGACAACAATAAAATGTAACTATCGCCAAATGGATAAACAAACAAACCAGTATTATTTCAGTATTACTTATATACTATTATAGTTTTTGTTAGATTTTACTTTTATTTTATTTTTATTTTTCATTTTAATTTTAGTAAAAGGTTTAGTAAATTTAATTTTTTATTTGATTATCTTTCATGTCTATTTATAATTTTATTTTATTTAATATTAGTCATTTTAGTACATCAACTTATACCAAACAAAAATGAGAAATGTTGCCTTGGCTACTAACTGAAATAAAATAAGTTTGTTTTTTACAATTTAATTTCAAGCAACAACATTTTTAATGGGTTTAGTTTTAGCTAATGATAACAACCCTGCAATAAACAACAAACAAATAAATAAATAAAACACAGCAAACCGTTATATGAAGGAAATGCAATATTAATTTATGATTTTACAGCAATAACAATAACTGCCTCTTACAAAATAAGTACTGTGGTGATATTATAGTATAACGTGGTGTGACCACTGTATTTTTGAATAAAAAATGGTATTTTGGACATGTACAGTATCACTGTATTCTTGGAAGTACCATAAAGAATTGTATTAGCACTGTACCATGGCACTGTCACCATAGTACTTTTCATTTACTAAGGTGCTATTAGACGTTCCATATGTGATTTATAAGCATGAAATGGTGTAGCTCAGATCTGGTGTGGCTCGGAGCCTGACTGTTTTATATCTGCCATCTGAGCACTGGGTTTGTTTCGGTGATTCAACACACTTTATTGTAATAGTCTGTCATTAGATGGTGAGTCACACGGGCGTCGTGCCAGCCTGTGTGTGGGCAGTGGGCTCGAGCGGCACAATTTGTTGACTGTTTATTTGTCATGAACCTTTTGTGTGTGTCCCGTTCAGCTGTGACACACAAACACACACATTCCCACACAATACGACCACTACATGTGTGATCTGGGTCATTCCTAATGTCGTAATATTTTGGATCAAATATTAAACTGAATGTTTTTAAAGATGAAAATCATATTAGCTTGTTTTATCAGTGAACAAAAGGTTAGATTTCATTGGACAATGTAACGGTTTGAGTGGATGTCTTTCAGCATTATTTATTAATCAAAATATTGCAAACAAAACTGTAATATTCTTAGGAGTACTGTTTTAAATGGTGCTTAATTTGACTTTCCATCATGTTAATCTTTAGCAAAAGCTCTTTAACAAATAAAAGCCCGTCTCAGCAATGGATTTGATGGATTTTGTGATATTTTGTGGTACTAGTTAGTTTGTATGACTAAAACGTTCCATCCTGTTTTTAATCAAATAAATTAAATTCAAATTCAATGATTTATATAGATTTATATATTAAATAGTTGTAGTTATTTTAGTACTTCAACTTACACTAAAAAAATGGGAATTGTTTCCTTGGCTAGCTGAAATAAAATACATTTATTTCAATATTTCCTTTTATTTCAGTTAATGTATATTTAATTTCAGGCAATGATTTTAGTTTTATTATCATTTTGAAACAATTTATTTATAATCATTTACTTATTTCTATATAAAAATAGTTGTAGTTATTAAAAATTACAAATAAAGCACATATACATACGAAGCAAGAAACTGAAAGAAATCATAAAATTTAGAAATAAATGAGAATTAAAAATATATAAAATAAAAATAAAATCCTTTGCAAGATAACTTTAGCTCTTTATTTCCATCCTGTTTATTTTCTTGATAATATCTAAATAACCAAATTGTAATCAATGAACCAGAAATCTGCTATGTTCTGTTATAGAACTATATTTAAATTGTATCATAAATGGGTTCTTGAAGGTTACAGAGTTCAAATAACAGGAATGTCCCATCCGTTTTTCCATATTTCCACATATTACCCAAAACGGTCCCACTTTCCAGACACAACACAAGTGGGTTGATGTTAAGACTGTTTTGCGTTTGTTTTTCTCTGTGAATACTGTAGCTCTGTCCAGAGCGAGTGAGCAGAGCCAGCGGAGGGTATGCAAGGCAGTAATTAGCGAGGGAGAGCCAGCGTGATGATATTTCTGTGAGGCTGTGGCCTGCGTTTAAAAACTGAAACGTGGAATTATGCAGGACGGCCACCTCCCTTCCTTCTGCTCCACGGCCCCGTCCCAAACATAAACAACATCAGGCCCTGCGTTCAGCCACCTCCACACCTGCTCACGATAACATCACACGCTCGTCTGTGGATCTAAATGACGGCCAGATGATCTATCAGCAGGGTTGCCAGGTTTGTGGAACAAAACTAGCCCAATGGCCAATCAAAAGTAACCTGATGACCATATCCCAAATATCAAAACTCACAATATGATTTTCCCATATGTAAATTTCATATTTACTGCTATGTAAATTGAAAACCATTATATGGTAGTGATTATGGTCTTGTTAAGGAGAGGCATATGGATACTTAACTAGACTTAAAACAGGTGATCAGACTTACAACAGGTTAAACTCGGGAAGAAAGCACCAAAAACACCCTAGCAAGCACCCAGAAACAGCATAGCAACACTTTAACAACCACTCAAAATACCTTAGAAACGGCATAGTAATGCCCTGGAAGCCACCCTTCTAAAAACACAACAAACATTGTAGCAACTGCATGACAACGCCCTGGAAACCACTCAGAGATCCCTTGCAACTCCCTAGAAACCACATAGCAATGTGATAAAACAATTGGAACACCTTAGCAACTGTATAGCGATGCACTAGAAGCCACCAATAACTCCCTAGAAACCACATAGCAAGGTGCTAAAAACATTCTGAACACCTTAGCAACTGCATAGAAACCACATAGCAATGTGATAAAAGAATTGGAACACCTTAGTAACTGCATAGCAACACCCTGGAAACCACCCAGAACACCCTAGGAACTCCCTAGAAACAACATGCCAACATGCTAAAAACACTCCGAACACCTTAGCAACTGCATAGCAACACCAAGAACAACCTAGCAACTCCCTAGAAGCCACATAGCAATGTGCTATAACATTCAGAACAGCTTAGCAACTGCATAGCAACGCCCTGGAAACCACACACAATATTCTAGCATTTCACACAGGCAAACCACTCACATTTTGTAAATATAAATGGAAACATGCAGTTGAGTTTTTCAGCAGCACACATCAGCATGTTTCAGTCCAGCTCCAGACAGAGAGATGACTGACAGGCGGTTTTGAGCTTAAACGGCTGAACATTTAAACATAATTGAAGATTAGCAGGTGTTACAAACACACAAATCCTCACTCAGTGTGTGTTTGGCTCTTTAGCCAGCAGGTGGGGACAGAAAGCCGGCCAGACGATCGCCGTGTGTGTGTGTGTGTGTGCGCGTGAGTCCGTTTCTTACTGCTGTCCACCATATGTCATCAGTCCACACCAGCAGAAACCCTAATAATTACAATTATACGCTTTAATTGTTTTAGACTTTAATGCAACTCTAAACTACTGCATACTATTCTTTTTAAAGTGAAACAGCATTCAATACGCAACACAAAAAGATTCCAAAATGTAATATGCTACATTGTTGTCACATGACCTCATTACATTCCGTGTTCAATTTGAGTTGTATCCAGTTATCAATAGTTTTACATATTTTACAACTCGTGTCTCACTAATCACAGACTGGAAATCATTAAATTTCAGTCATTACACAGAAATGAAAGGAAAAGAGCATTGCATTGTGGGATACAGCGTGATCTGTTGTATATTGCACATTTTAAGCGGTCTAAAAAAAAGTGCATGCATAGAGCATGCTGCAGAAATAGTAAAGTAGTGTGGTAGCATGCTACGCTGAACGAAGTTTTGAATCAGTCCACTTTAAAAATGTGTGTTTTGTTTCTCTTAGTCTGCATGCACGTCGTGTTGCCCCCTGTTGGTGGTCGGCGGTACTGCGTCGGGCCCCCTGCTGCGGCCGCTGGCGGCGTCGGGCTCTGGGTGAGTGTGTGAGCACCCGTTGAGTAGGTGGGTGAGCTGGAAGAGTGTGGGAGAGGTGGTAAGGGGGCAGATGGGCCGAAGAGAGAAGTTCATGGAGGACGTAGAAGGTGTCAGGTACAGGAGAGGGAGGGTGAGAGAGAGACAGACAGACACGGCTTCTTATTACACACTTTCCCATCTAGTTTAATTCACAGATTCAATCATGTAGGTGCAGAAAAATAAGTTTTTATAAACACACTCTTAAAAATACACTCTGCAAATTGGTTTTGTAGTCTGATGATGCAAGAGAACATAGTTGAACTATTTGTTCTTTAGGAAACTATATGTGTATATATAACGTTTTTTTTTTTTTTTTTTTCTGATTTTCTCGTTTTAATATTAATAATATTTCATAAACCAAAACACTAATCTGAACAATTTATACAACACCAAGAACTAAACTTACTAATCTTTATTAGAACTTTAATTAGCTTCCAAAGAACAGATTGCACAAAATATAAACAAATAAATAAATAAATGCAATCTATACAGCAAATGATTATTCTACAGCCAATCTTAATTTTTTCCCCCTCCTGTTTAAAATGATTAAAGAATCTATAAAACAACAAAAACTATTCATGAACAATTTGAAAAGATGGTTCTGGATAATAAGCCCATTTATTTACTTGTTTCTTTCTTTCTTTGTAATATTACTATTTCATAAAACAAACACTGATCTGAAGAAGCTATTAATATGCAGATCTCCAAAAACATGAAAAAAAAAAAAAAAAAATTTATTTATTCATTTTTATATTTTTCCTGATTTTTAATATTACTAATATTTCATAAACCCAAATACTGATCTGAAGAAGTCTATACATCAAAATATGATTAATGAATCCTTTTTTTCTCCAGATTTAATTTTTTTAGATGAATATTCCATAAACCAAAACACTGATCTGAAGAACCTACAAAACAGACTGTGCATTATCCTATATAACATATAAATGTAAAAAGTATATATTTTTAAAATCGCAAGCAGTCCTTAAACACATTAGGGACTGAGTGAGCTGGTGTTCAGCATGTGTCACAGATGTTAAATGAACTCTGCTTCTGGTTAATTTCTCCTTTAATGAGCATTCCTGAGAGACTGATGCTCGTTTGAATGTCGCTCTCGGTTGGACAGTCACATTTTATTGCTGTTTTCTATTACAGTTTCTGTCTGGACACCTTGTTAAGCACAGATTGGCACATTTTCTCTCTCTCTCTGTGTGTGTGTGTGTGTGAGATCCTTCAGCAGACAGTCTTTAAACCTCCACGTCTCTGCTGCTCTCAGCCAGAGGATCATGTCATCAACTTTATGTTAAAATGACCAGATTTCCACAAACTGTCCCACTGTTTCAGCGACCCATGTGTCTATTTGTTAAACAGATTTACTAATTTTCTTACTCTTTTGTATTGTGAAAGCAGAAACAATCTGGTGCTTCATCTTTTAAGTTAGCTGCCAGACGACAAAAAAGAATGACAACATTTCTTTTCAGATTCTCATAAACAATAATTTGACAATTTTCAGTATAACTTAAAGCAGTGGTGTTCCTAAAAAGAATGAGGGCACCTGGCAGAAACTCAACACAAATACTGTATTTAAACACTTCCTGATTCTTCAGATATGAGTTAAACAAATTACCTGCCATTATTTAACACAAATGAACCATTTCATTTGATTATTTTTCATCAAAATTATGAAAACAAGCCATTGCTGTCATCAGACCAATGCTTAAAGATTAGATTAAAATAAATATGTAAAAGTAATATTTCTACTATGCCCTAACAGAAGGAAGAATTTATTTCTTTATTTAAAATACATTGTATATACTGTAAAGCAATAATTTTTTAAAATATTTTTGAAAGAACACTCTTCTGCTCACCAAGGCTGCATTTATTTAATCAAAAATTCAAAATAGCTGTTTTTTTTGTAAATATTTTTGTTTTTTTTAATGTAATTGATTCCTGTGATCAAAGCTGAATTTTCAGCATCATTACTCCAGTCTTCAGTGTCACATGATCTTTCAGAAATCATTCTAATATGCTGATTTGCTGCTCAACAAACATTTCTGAAAACAGTTGTGCTGCCCAAAATCTTTGTGAAAACTTCGATGAATAGAAAGTTCAAAAGAACAGCATTTATTTGAAATAGAAATCTTTTGTAACATTATAAATGTCTTTAATGTCACTTTTAATCAATTTAAAGCATCCTTGATGAATAGAAGTATTCATTTCTTATCAATTAAATCTTACTGACCCCAAACTTTTGAAAGGTAGATAAAGAAACGCTTATGAAATGTCAGTTTTCATTCATCCTCCATCATCAGAATGATCATCACTGGTGAGAATTAAAGTTTTCATATATAGGTGAATTTGCTACAGTATTTGGTATCTGACCTTATAAACATTGACCTATATTGAGTGCTAAGAAAAACACATTCTATAAGTAAATGAAATATACCGCACTAAAACTCAGATTCAAATACATGTGATGCGAGTGAAGAGAAAAGATCCTGCAGCATTTAACCAGATACCGACGCTTGATCTGCTGCTCTTTTTTCTTTTCTTTTTTAGTGTAAGACATATTTTTTGGGGCTATTGTGAACAAATGCATGTAAATTCTTTTTTGTTGTTCTTTAGCAGGCACCTTTTTACTAAAGCAAATTACAGGAAAGTGGCAACAATTAGAGCAGGTTTATAAGAATCAAACGTCAAACCCCATATTCACACCCTGATGATTAATTATGATGCTATTGGAGTTTATATAAAAGGTGGCGACAGATGAATTAAATCAGAAGAGCAGCCAAACCCACGAAACGACGAGCGCAATCAAAAACCCGTCGGTTAAGGTTAAAGAGCTAGCATAATCTGCATTTATCAGTTTAATCTGCACACCCATCTTAGACGCTGATCAACGGTGCTTTGATTTCAGTCGTGAGTTGCTTCAGTGGGTGTAGGTTTCAAACCACGAATTTGAAATCAACCAGGTTTTTGCATACGAATAAGACTAGTTATCAACCCACCGGATCGATATCAGGCCGAAGGCGGCAGGGGAAGGAAAATAAACCAAAAAAACAAATGTAACGCACGATGAGGGTCAAAGCGGAATTAAGACTGTCGGAGAACAAACAGTCACCCCACACCCTGCGCTCGTGTCTTAAAAACATGCCCTGTTGTGTCAGAGGGGCGTAAAGTGAAATCAAGTCTCACTGGATACACTGGCTCTCGCTAAAACTCGCCAAAACCGAACCCACATAAAGACTAACGGCTTTACCAGCCTAATGTTTAATTAGACCAAACCCCTGCCCTCCTTTCCTGCCCCGAACAGACTGGAATCCTGCACATAATCACCCCCAGCGTCAGGCCGGGACAAAAACCGCATGGTGTGACTGCAACCTCGCTTTCTGTGGGGGTTTTTCTGGGCAGAGCCCAAGCTTTTGTGAATGCATTTCAGCAGCATCCGGCGTTCCTTCGTCATCGTGTCTGGGTTTGGAGGACGTGAACATCGTCCAAACTATTTACACTAATTGCATATTTACTGTTGGTAAATCACAGTGGATTTCTGAGGGAGGGAGATCATTTAGCTCTCCAAAAAATACTGAGCGCAGCAGGTGAAGTGACTTAGCCTACATACAGGGTTTTAAACATTTGCAGTGGTCTTGGACTGTTAAGTCACACCTAGAACTGTCAGTGAATCTCTCTAAAACATGCCTTGGATTCACGCTTTACACCAAAATCAAGAGAAAATATAGTCAATTATATTTTATGGATTAAATAGAATGGGTGTCATTCGTGAAACTAAAGATTAAATAAAAATAAATGTTAAAAATGGTTCATAAATCCACTTTAATTGCTGCATTCAGTTCAATGTGATGCAAGAATGCTTTTACAATTACATTTTACAGATTTTGTACTCATTATTACTGTATAGAAAGAAATACTGTAATACAGAGATTAACAAATAAATAAAAATACATTAAAGTCATTTAAAAATAATATTGTGATCTATAAAATACTGGATAACTAAATAATAATCAAAACTTAATTGTTCTAAATATGTAAAATATAGCCTATGCAACATTCTTTTTTTTAATGTTGTGGTGAAATAGGAATATTATATAGTATGTAACGTTAACTGTAAATATTTGCTTTTGATATTCAGTTTTACAATTCCATTTTAGCAGATTTTGTACTCATTCTCAAGGATGATGCTTATTAATGTAATAAAATAAATAATTTTACCTCGCAGAAAAGAAATACTGTACATGAAAGTACATTAAGGCAGCGTAACAAATACTAATATGATCTATGAAAGATTGGATAACTAAGTAAATAAATAAATAGCTGTTCAAAATATGTCAAATAAATTCATCATTTTAATGTGGAGATGAAATAAAATATTATGTAATTCATAACATCAACCATTGTTTTGTTTTTTTTGTATCTAATGCAAGTACATTCAGTTTTACAATTACATTTTAGATTTTGTACTCATTCTCAATGATGATCCTAATGTAATACGGTAAATAACTGACACCATTATGGATGGATAAATAAATAAATGCAAAAAACTAAAAATATGAGGTAGAATTTAAAATATGATTCTGTTCATAAAATGAACTATAAAAATGTTTTAATATGTTTAATGCAGGGACATCCGGACAAACATTTGAAGTGTCCGCAAACTCCATTGTAGACTATTTTGCCATCATTAAACATAAAACGTGGCGTCACACGTGTTGGATGTTGTTGGGGCGTAAAGGGTGTCTTCACATCACCGAACACCTGAAGGGTTCAACGGACTTAAAATAAAACCCCCAGACCCTAAACCACAGCTTGCCTCTCTCTCTCTGTGTGTGTGTGTGTCTATTGAACAAAGAGGGTTTCGAGTGTGTTTGAACTTGACTTTGTGGGCAGACACTCTTTTTAGGGAAGTGCTGAGGGTGGGTGCTGTGTTTGTTTGAGTGTTTGGGTGGAGGGGTCGTGTGTGTGTGTGTGTGTGTGTGTGTGTGTCAGCAGGCAGATGCTGAGGCCTGCAGTGTGGTGTGCCATAAGAAGGGTGTGTGTGTGTTACCCGTGGTCTCTTAATGAGTGTTTCTACAGGCTCTGGCATGGATGTGTGTATGCGGGGGTGGGTGGGTGGGTTTTGGGAAAAGGTATTAAAAAAAACAACAAATGACCACGATGCAATGACTCAGTTTTGTTGGGTTGTGTTAATTTGTACGGCTCAATGTTCATGCTCTACAGCTGAACAAATAACATGTATGACTAGACTACACTCATGAACCAGTGAACATATATGTTTATACAGTGCCCTCCACTAATATTGGCACCCTTGGAAAATATGAGCAAAGGCGGCTGAGAAAATAAATATCTATTGTTTATAGTTTTGCTCTTTCATTCAAAATTTTTTACCTATCATTGCAGTAAAACAATTGAAAGTGGGGAAAATCTCATTGTGAAATAAATGCTTTCTCTAGTTCATGTTGGCCACAATTATTGGCACCCAATTATTGCAACGGCCTTTTCCCAAGATAACAGCTCTGAGTTTTCTCCTGTAATGCCTGAAGAGTCTGGAGAACACCTGATAAGAGATCAGAGACCATTCCTTCATCCAGAATCACTCCAGATGGTAACATGGTAAAAGATTCATTTTGTGCTCAGTGACATGTTTTTGATGTTTGTTTTGGAATACTCTCCTGATGGAAGATCCAAACATGGCCCATTATAAGATTTCTAACAGAGGCAGACAGGGTTTGATTTTTTTATCTGTTGGTATTTGATAGAATCCACGATGCCATGCATCTGAACAAGATGTCCAGGACCTCCAGCAGAAAAACAGGCCCACAACATTAAAGATCCAGCAGTATATTTAACCGTGGACATGCATACTTTTTATCCCTGTTTGTACTAAACTCATCTGGTGGGTTTGCTGCCAAAAAGCTCTTTTTTTAGTTTCATCTGACCATAGAAGCCAGTCCCATTTGAAGTTCCAGTCGTGTCTGATAACTGAATATGCTGGAGTTTGTTTTTGGATGAGCGAGGAGAATTTTTCTTGAAACCCTCCCAAACATGTGGTGATGTAGGGGATGTTTGATATATATTTATTTTTATATATATATATATTTTTAGTTTTCTGACCCAGAGACTCAACTAATCTCTACAATTCTCCAGCTGTGGTCCTTGGAGAGTCTTTAGCCACTCAAACTCTCCTCCTCACCGTGCATTAGGACGATATAGACACACGTCCTCTTCCAGGCAGATTTGTAACATCTTGAGTTGATTGGAACCTCTTAATTATTCCCCTGATGGTGGAAATGGGGATTTTCAATGCTTTAACTCTTTCCTTACAGTCACTTTCTATTTTTTGAAGCTCAACAATCTTGTTCTGCACATCAGAACTATATTCTTTGGTTTTACTCCTTGTGATGGATGATTAAGGGATTTGGCCTTTGTGATCCTCATATTTATAATCCTGTGGTAGAGGAAGTCATGGCTGGATAATTACACGCTCCTAGTCACCCTGGTGTGCTAAAAAATGTAAATATGAATGGGAATATACTTCAGAGATATTTTCATAAGAATTTCTAGGGGTGCCAATAATTGTGGCCAACATTCATTGGAGAAAAACATTTATTTCACAATGAGATTTTCTCCCCACTTTCAATTGTTTTACTTAAATGAGAGGTTAGAATTTTGTGAATTTTCTGAGTGAAAGATCAAAAGGATAAACAATGCAGATTTATTTTCACAGCCCTCATATTTACCAAGGGTGCCAATATTAGTGGAGGTCAGTGTGTGTGTGTGTGTGTGTGTGTGTGAGAGAGAGAGTGTGTGTGCGTGTGTTATGTAGCTATAACTAAGGAAAAAGTATGTATTTTTATGCAGAAATGATGTACATATATATGACTTTTTGTAATAGTCAGGAATGTATCTTGAGCAGCAAATCAGCATATTAGAATGATTTCTGAAGGATCATGTGACACTGAAGACTGGAGTAATGATATTGAAAATTCTGCTTTGATCACAGAAATAAAAAGAATTATATAAAATTATTATAAAAAATATATAAAAAAGGTCATTTTAACTTTGTATCTTAAATTCCTTTTGTATCTCATAATTTGTATCTCATAATTCACAATTTTTTTCACAATTTTGTTTTCTTGTAATTCAGAGTTCAGAATTGCAAGATATAAACACTGAATTGTGAGATGGTGATGCACAAAAAAAAGTGATAAACTCCCAATAACAAAAAAAGTCACAAATTTTTTAATTTCTCATTCTGTGGTGGAAAAAAACAGAATCACGAGATATAAACTCAGAATTTGGAGAAAAAAAGAATTTGGAGATGTAAACTTGGAATTGTAAGGAAAAAAGTTAAATTTCATCTTTTTTTAATTTTAAAATCTGTGGCAGAAATGGGCTTCCATAGAAAGCAGTTATTTGAAACTGTAATATTATTACACAATATTACTGTTTTTGCTCTATTTTTGATCAAATAAATGTCAAATCGATGATCAAATATATACATACAGGTGCATCTCAATAAATTAGAATGTCATGGAAAAGTTCATTTATTTCAGTAATTCAACTCAAATTGTGAAACTCGTGTATTAAATAAATTCAGTGCACACAGACTGAAGTAGTTTAAGTCTTTGGTTCTTTTAATTGTGATGATTTTGGCTCACATTTAACAAAAACCCACCAATCTCAACAAATTAGAATATGGTGACATGCCAATCAGCTAATCAACTCAAAACACCTGCAAAGGTTTCCTGAGCCTTCAAAATGGTCTCTCAGTTTGGTTCACTAGGCTACACAATCATGGGGAAGACTGCTGATCTGACAGTTGTCCAGAAGACAATCATTGACACCCTTCACAAGGAGAGTAAGCCACAAACATTCATTGCCAAAGAAGCTGGCTGTTCACAGAGTGCTGTATCCAAGCATGTTAACAGAAAGTTGAGTGGAAGGAAAAAGTGTGGAAGAAAAAGATGCACAACCAACCGAGAGAACCACAGCCTTATGAGGATTGTCAAGCAAAATCGATTCAAGAATTTGGGTGAACTTCACAAGGAATGGACTGAGGCTGGGGTCAAGGCATCAAGAGCCACCACACACAGACGTGTCAAGGAATTTGGCTACAGTTGTCGTATTCCTCTTGTTAAGCCACTCCTGAACCACAGACAACGTCAGAGGCGTCTTACCTGGGCTAAGGAGAAGAAGAACTGGACTGTTGCCCAGTGGTCCAAAGTCCTCTTTTCAGATGAGAGCAAGTTTTGTATTTCATTTGGAAACCAAGGTCCTAGAGTCTGGAGGAAGGGTGGAGAAGCTCATAGCCCAAGTTGCTTGAAGTCCAGTGTTAAGTTTCCACAGTCTGTGATGATTTGGGGTGCAATGTCATCTGCTGGTGTTGGTCCATTGTGTTTTTTGAAAACTAAAGTCACTGCACCTGTTTACCAAGAAATTTTGGAGCACTTCATGCTTCCTTCTGCTGACCAGCTTTTTAAAGATGCTTATTTCATTTTCCAGCAGGATTTGGCACCTGCCCACACTGCCAAAAGCACCAAAAGTTGGTTAAATGACCATGGTGTTGGTGTGCTTGACTGGCCAGCAAACTCTCCTGACCTGAACCTGTCAAGAGGAAAATGAGAAACAAGAGACCAAAAAACGTAGATGAGCTGAAGGCCACTGTCAAAGAAACCTGGGCTTCCATACCACCTCAGCAGTGCCACAAACTGATCACCTCCATGCCACGCCGAATTGAGGCAGTAATTAAAGCAAAAGGAGCCACTACCAAGTATTGAGTACATGTACAGTAAATGAACATACTTTCCAGAAGGCCAACAATTCACTAAAAATGTTTTTTTATTTTTTTTATTGGTCTTATGAAGTATTCTAATTTATTGAAATTTGTTTGGTTTTTGTTAAATGTGAGCCAAAATCATCACAATTAAAAGAACCAAAGACTTAAACTACTTCAGTCTGTGGGCACTGAATTTATTTAATACACGAGTTTCACAATTTGAGTTGAATTACTGAAATAAATGAACCCTTGGTACCCTTTCAGAAGGTACAAATATGTACCATTTAGGTATGTACACTTTAGGTACTTAGACAGACCCTTTAGAGGTAAATAAGGTACAAAAGTGTACCTTTTCAAAAGGTACCACCCCATTGACAGCTTTTGTTCCTTGTTTTCTGAGTTCATAGATACATGATCTGAATTTTGCCCAACCCTAATGTGTGAGCGTTAGATTATGGGTGTAATTAAGTGTGACCCTGACCCGTGTTACTGCATGTTTGTGGTATTGTTGTCTTTTCTGTAGTCACATACTGTCTCCGATTATTGCATTATCTATTCTGTCATCATAAACTATCACACACTCACACCTGACGTGACCCGAGTGCTCATGTGTTTCTCACAGAAGCCGCTCTCAATTCAAGAAACATTTCTCTGCTAGTCTGAAATGAACTCATCAGGACCACACTCTTGCTGCTTTGACATTTCACCTTGTATTTTCATTATATCAATGGGTTCAAATAAGCTGGAATGATCCAGAACTCAAGAAAAACTATATTGGCAGCTCATTTGGCAATTCAACTCAATTCTACTCAGCTCAATTCAATAGCATAATCTATATACGGTTTCAACGCAGCTTCACAAAAAAGCAAGTTTCAGTGTTACACTCAAGCAATCCACTTTCCATCTTGTGAACGATCCAGTCCAGGTTTCGTTTGCTCCAATATACT
Organism: Onychostoma macrolepis; assembly: GCF_012432095.1. Lineage (NCBI taxonomy): Eukaryota > Metazoa > Chordata > Actinopteri > Cypriniformes > Cyprinidae > Onychostoma > Onychostoma macrolepis. Next base: position 27,524,117 of record NC_081175.1, read on the forward strand.
AAACACGATCCATTTAGAACATGCTCCAAAACTGTTTTCATGTACTCACCCTCATGTCATTCGCATCTGTAAAACACAAAAGGAGAATTTTTCCACTGCTCTGCAAGCTTCGCCCATTGCAATGACAGTGAATGATAACTAGGGATTTTAGGCTGAAAAATGACATAAAAGAACAACATAACGGGGACAAAAAGCCTTATGTCATGTCTTTAGACTAATTAAGTGTTTCTATATGTGAGTATGTTAACAGGAATGCATTGTCGCACAGGAATTCAATTCAAAATCTTCACTGCAAATATTATGTCCTGGTGTGAACAAGCACACACAGTTATGAGCAAACATATGGATCCTATATCATAATCATGCTTACAAAATGTACACACCCACGTCACACGCCCTTCAAAACATTTACCATGGTAACTATAGTCACAAAATACCAGGAATAGTTCACCAGAAATGAAAATTTTCTGAAAATGTGCTCCCCTTCAGGCCATCCAAGATGTAGTTGAGTTTGTTTCTTCATCGGATTTGGAGAAATGTAGCATTCCAATTGATCCTCTGCAGTGAATGGGTGCCATCAGAATGAGAGTCCAAACAGTTGATAAAAACACCTCAATAATCCACACCACTCTGGTCCATCAGTTAACGTCTTGAGAAGCAAAAAAGAAATAAATGCATCATTAAGACAATTTAACATCAAACTGTCACTTCTGGCTAAAATTCCAGTCCATAGTCTATAATAACGCTTCCTCCAGTAGAAAAGTCCATCCCTTGTTCTCCTCTCACATCAAAATCCACCCACAAATTGTTTAGAACAGTTTTGGCTTGTAAGTGATGTTTGATTTGTGCATGTTTCTCTCCTGATTTAGACCAGATGACTTTTTGACTGAAGAAAACAATAAAATAGAATAAAACGCTCATATTTTAGCTGAAAACAATGGTTTGAAGTTAAAAACATCATAATTATGGATTTGTTTCTTACAAACAAGCAGCTTTTGGCTTCACAAGACATTAACTGATGGACTGGAGTGGTGTGGATAACTTGTGATGTTTTTATCAGCTGTTTGGACTCTCATTCTGACGGCACCCATCCACTGCAGAGGATCAATTGGTGAGCAAGTGATGGAATGCTACATTTCTCCAAATCTGATGAAGAAACAATTTACATCTGAGGGTGAGGACATTTTCAGCAAATTTTAATTTCTTGGTGAACTATTCCTTCAATACAATAAAACGTTGTAAAGTTGTAAAAAAAAATACAACATTGCAACACAAAGATTCATACACTGTTCAAATGCATGTGATTTTAACAATAACTATAGACTATTGTTACCATGGTAAAGTTCTGCAAGGCCTCTCTGTCTGTCTGTCCTCAGCTGCGCCACTGGTCTCATTTGTAACTCTGCTAACCTGCAATTGTACTGAGCTCCACATTTAGCAGCTGGAATGTTAGGGTGGGCTGAGTGTGTGTCACACAACAAAGCTGAACACAAGGGTGTAGCTCCCCGCTTCACATCCTCCTCCGAAACCACCCGCCTGGCCCGTCTGCATGGAAACACAGCCATCACGGGCGTCCAGCGCTCCCCACCCTCAATATAGACTCTAACCTCTCAACCTTTCTCATTCGCTCTCTCTCTACTCCTCCCAAGATCACACTGAACCATATAACTCATGTTTAAGCATATATGTGTCACTGAAAAAAAGAAATGAACACTTTTATTCAGCAAGGACGCATTCAATTGATCAAAAGTCAGTAAGAGACATTTATAATGTTATAAAAGATTTCTATTTCAGATAAATGTTGTTCTTTCTATTCATCAAAGAATCCTATCAGTTTCCATAAAATATTGGGCAGCACAACTGTTTTCACATAATAATAATCAGAAATGTTTGTTGAGCAGCAAATCAGCATATAATGATTTCTGAAGGATCATGCGACACTGAAGACTGGAGTAATGATGCTGAAAATTCAGCTTCAATCACAGAAATAAATTACATTTTACAATATATTCACATAGAAAACAGCTATTTTAAATTGTAATAATATTTCACAATAAATGCAGCCTTGGTGAGCAGAAGAGACTACAGAGACTGAATTTAAAATATATTGAATTAAAAAAATTATTTTTATTTTTAATTTTTTTGTAAATTAGAATTTGCATGCCATTCAAAATATATTAATGCATTAATTGAATTTTGATAAAGTGGTGAAGATTACCTTTAACAATGTTAAAATATTAGGAAACATTAAATAGAAACAATAACAAATGTTCTTTTGATTATATAAGGTTTTATAAAACTAAACTACTTCTACAATCTATAATACAATAATCACTTTTGATCACTTTTAAAAAAGTAATTTTAAAAATGCATGAATGGAATTTGTGGCCATTATGTGGATAGGTCCAAATAGTTTGTCCTGCTCAGATTCATCATGTTTGTCCATGTCTGCGAGACGAGTGTATATAAAGTGTTATATACATTCAATTACTATGAAAATAACTCTAGTTGAATTTGCGTGTGATTTGGAATCACCTAGAATTCTAGCTGAGACCTTTGGATCAAACTCAAGATGATTTAGGACCAAATCTGTAATTTACATTTTAAATTAATTCACAATAAAACTAATCTCACCCCATACTGCCCTATGAATATGCAGATGCTCCCAGTGTGAGTGTGTGTGTGTGTGTGTGTGAACACGGATGTGTCAAAATCCTTCATAACATTCTGTGTGACTCTGATCTGACGTGTGCGTTGAGGAAGTGTCGAGCTGCAGTCTGGACACCTGCGTGAAGAGCACTTAAAAACACATTTGTTTTATCAACACAGCAGTGGAAAAAAGACATTTGGCAATAAATGTTATTTGGCTTTTTTGATGAGAGACGAAAATGAGCAAGATTATAGCGTTTGAGCGACGGCATTCAGAACGGACAACCACACTGACCACACTGACTCACAGGGAAGAACACACACACACACACACACACACTTATATAGAGACAATTATAAGACCCATAGGACTGGACTACTTTAATATCTCAATGGCTTCTACTTGACATTAATGAGATTAAATGCAGAACAAATCTCCTACTCCTCAGATGTTTCTCCTGAGAAAAAGACCATAGACTCCTAGAGTCTCAATAAGGTTTCAAACAAGTTATAATAGTCAACATAAACTTAACATTTCTCATCAAATGATCTGAGCTGCTCCAAATTCATTTTAGAGCTCTTACTGGATAATGACTAGTGACTCAACTGAGCCTGCAAATGAATATTAAGAAAAACATCTGAGACAAAGTTGATAGTTAAATGAAAACAAACTGAGAACTTTAACACTATGTCTACTGTATAATATTTAATGCACAAACAAGGCCACTAAATGATCAACATGATCAAACTTTGCTGAAAATCCTATCGCACACAATCTACTCCATGCCTTCTGTCGTCTGATTGATATTTTAGACTTTTTTTCCCAAGTAAACGGTATTTAGTGTAATTGTACAAACATCCACTTTCAGCATGTTATTTCAATATGAACACTAACCGGATTTTCTCAAATATGATCATCAGGCTTTTGAGGAACATTTATTTGTTCATCTCTCAATCACCATTGGATTGCATTGCATTATGTTTTGATCATTTAAATCTCATCTTACCAAGACATATTTTTGGAGATTTAGAGCGACAACTGATATTTATAATTTGATCTGCTATACAGTTACTAAGATCTCATTGATTTACATTACAAAGCATCATAATTTCATCACTTTTTGTCCATATAAATATCAGCATTTGCACCAAATTGCGTTTTTTTGCTAAGTTTGGGCCTCTGAATAAAATTGAGCAGTTTCTTCCTCTATATTCTCACTATATCAGACTAAATAAGCCAGAAATGATGTATCAAATAAACACCTGTGCAGTAGTATTCACTTGCGTTCGGGACTCAAACCACACACTTTTATACATCCCTGAGTCTCTGTACGGCAATTAATCCCAGTCCTAGACTAAAAAACGTTCCATTGGCAAATTGTGAAAGCTGCTCAGACGTTCAAAGCTCAGAAAAGCACCTGCTGAAGGTGTTTGAATGAACGATGACAAACAAACGCCCTTCCCTAACGCTATATCTTCATTTCTCTCTATTCTTCTCTTAATGCATTGCGTTGTCAAAGGCAGAACCCGAAAGCAGTGGCGGCGGCCCTCCGTCGCCAGTGCGCATTAACCCCGAACAATAGCGAGATTTCACTAATGTGTGTGATGAAAAAAGCAGGGAGGGTGTCTCACTCACTCCACCCTGGCTCAAGCATCGCCCGTCTTTCTCGTCGGGCGACCGGGCCCTTGAGATGTCTGTCATCTGCCGCCCCCCCCACACACCCTCCCTCTCTCTTGGGATGCGGGGAAGGAGGCGCGAGACGCCTCCCACCATCTTTAATTTTCACCTCGGTTGCCGCGCCGACACCATGGCAACTGAAGGGTGGCGACCTCACGTATCCGGATGCTGTCGTTACCCTTCGATGCCCCGAGAAGCCATGACCACTACGGGCCGACGGGGGGCCGGCGCTATGGAGACCAAAGACCAGAGCCGTGCCAAATATAGTTCTTGTCAAAGAACAGACGAGAGCGCAGGTACAAGGACGGAAGTGAATGATAACTGGTTCTTTAAGTGTAAACTAGTCTGGAACTATGTTTTGCATGCGTAAAACAATTCGTAAATCTTTGGCGTATTGTGGCATGTTCAGAACAGGGTTATTATAGTTAACTAAAACTAAAACTATTAACAAAACAAAAACATTTTTGTTAAATAAAATAGATAGTAACTAAAATAAAAAAATAAAAAAACTAGCTGCTACATTTCTCATTTTCAATTATTTCATCTTGATACCAAAATAATTACAACTAAATTGAAACAAAAATATTAATATTTGTTATATAATAATGAATACAATTAATATACAATACACATTAAAAACAATATAAACATTTAAAAACTAAAACTAATAAAAAGGATAAAAACACAAAAGAAAATTACAAAACATTTAAAAGTAAAATGCATATGAAAATTTCAAAATTCAATAGATTCTCAGTGATACTAAAATAACACTGGTTCAGGAAAGTATACTTTCAAATACAAAAGTAAAAAAAGGTTTTATAAAGTTTAAATTAAATTAAAGTTTAAAGAAAGTAAAAGTGTAAAGGTTTAGGGTTGGTAAGATTTTTAAAATGTTTTTAACAGAATCTCTTCTGTTCATTTATTTGATTAAAAATACAGTAAAAACAGTAATATTGTGAAATATTATTACAACTCAAGAGCTATTTTCTATTTGAAAATATTTGAACTGCATACATGTGCAATTTCATAAGTGGCATTCAGTCATAATCATGAAATAAGGAAATAACAATATTTATTTTATTCTTTAAATCTGGTCAACTGAGCATGGACTGTTTCTGTCATGGAATAAAAAAAAAAAAAGATTCACAATTCAGACTTCTGATTTTTTTTAAATAAAATGGTATTGCAACTTATCTCTCTTATCTCTTAATTCTGCCTTTTTTTTCCTCAGAATTGTGAATTAAAATTGCAAGAAAAAAGTCAGTAAAGAGATGCATAGACGTATGGAGAGTATAGAAATTGAAGTTCAAATTGAATGCATTGCATTGTTGGATACAGTAATCAGTTTAATGCGTTCCGTTTGTATGCTGCATATTTTTTAGCAAATGCAGCAGGTCATCTGTGTACTGCATGCATATACAACATTTGCATACTCTGCACAATATGCATTGCATTATGCAAAAACAGTATAAATATTATGGTGGTATGCAATTCTAAACACAGCCATAGGCTGTTTGAAAACCGCTCTGTAAAGTTTGTCCGGATTGTGTGGGTCAGTCAAAGCTTTTAACCGTGTGACCTGACAATAAAAGAGCGATTGGTACAGCGCCTGGATTTTACACAGTAAGTTCTGGACATGAACAATCCGGTTTCTATGACGATATGTGTGTGTGAGTGTGTGTGTGTGTGTGTGTTAACTGAGTCTGGCTAATCAGCTGATGAGGTGTTTACAGACCCCCGTCGCCTGGAGGGGCCCCGGTGAGCATGAGACATGACTTACACTAACACACACGCATGACACAGGACACACACACACACACACCACGCCAAGCTCTCATTACTCTGACAGTCATTTGCAACGCTGCATGCTGAATTAGGCCCCAGTAGTCGAGAAACCGCTCCTATAATGGTGCTGCCTGCCGGATGGGCCACAACGCAGATAAAAGCATTCTGGGTAAAATCAGGTCTGAAATCCATACAGATGAGATGCATTACTGATGAAGCAAGAACTACACAAAGTCTGTGCTGATCCGGTGATGTTATGCTAATAAAAGCATGTTCATTTATGAACCGCTCATTGATTTATGTGTCATTTTCAAAGTCTAATCGAATGTTAAAGACTTTTGCTCAGTCATTCATGTGTTGTGCTGCTAAACAAGCGCATTTGACAGGATCAGTGACACATTTGTGATGCATTATTGTGCTTCACTTCTAAACATATTCATGTCACTTATGATTTTAGGATAAAAATGTTTAGGATATAAATTTGTTAATTCATAACAAATCAATTAAATGACATAATATTCATTGTAGTTTCATTTAATATTAAGGCATTTAATATAGTACGTGTATACACACACTATTGTTCAAAAAAGTGGGGTTGGTAAGATTTTTTAATGTTATTAAAAGAAGTCTCTTCTGCATTTATTTGATTAAAAATACAGTAAAAATGGTGAAATATTATTACTATTTAAAATAACTGTTTTCTATGTGAATATATTGTAAAATATCATTTATTCCTGTCATGAAAGGCTGATTTTCTTCAGTCTTCAGTGTCACATGACACGTTTTATACACTTTTACTGTAGATGGTATATTATACCATGTGGCACCACAGAACATGTCATGTCATCTGGCCATGTGGTCAGTGTGATTATGTACATTAATGTCCGAGTCTGTTAGCATGAGTCTATTTCCAGAATCAGTTAGACAAAGAAAGGACTCTATAAATGGCTGGTGTTTCCCGCTGAGGTCATCTGAGAGGTCACACAGGCCCTGATTCCCACACCGACAGCAGCTCCTCACAATGACACGATGGAAAAGAGCAAGCATGAGAGAGGAACAGCCACCGTGTGCCCAGCGAACATTATCAGCCAACTCTCTGAAGTCCAACCAGGAAGTCAGAAAGGAAGTCAGCGATGAGTCACCATGGTGATAACCTTAACTCCTGCTTATCCAGTGTAGTATCTATAGTGCACTGAGTCATACACACACTCGCAGGGCACAAGAAAAAAACAGAAAGTGTACTTGAAATAAAAAGGCACAAAAAGTTGAAAAATATATTTAGAGTAATATGTGTGTATTTTTGTCAGTCATTTAAAATGCATAAAAATTGTAGGCTATATTTCACTTTATATTAAATTATATTCTGTGCCCCACATCAGAAAGAAAGCCATACGGTTTGTGAACATTATGAGGTTAAATAAATGATGATTAAATAATGATTTTTGGATGATGTAAAGCTTTAAGAACTACTGCTTTTTAGATTTGCATCCATTACCAATAAAATGTGATCCAGCAAATAAATCCAAGCAACTATTCAAAATCTGATTTAAATGTTTCCACATCCTTAAGTGCTCACAAATCAGTACATCGCATTCTCCTAATGCTTTTGTCGAAGGGAAATGTCATTGTTTCTTGGTAAAATCAGGGATAATTTATATGTCTGTTTTTTGTGTTTTCAAACACAACCTCACTACTGAGAAAACAATAATTACACTATTTTTTAGAGTGAAAATGTGGATTGAAAGAAGTGAGGTGGCAAAGCCTTTATATTTATCTTTGCCATGTATGTTGCATATGAGCAAAAGGAAACTGGTTGCAAAGGTCTCCATTTGAGACCACAAATTACAAGCCTGCCTCTCAAAGAAACCAGAGCTCAAAACAAAAACGCAGGACAGTGGTCTCTTTTGAACATTAAAACCTGTTAAAATAAAACTGGCCACAGCGGCGGCTGCACAGAAGGTCTGAAAAACCATAGCGGTTAAAAAGAGACACAGGAAACCCCCTGTGAGAGGTGTTCCTCCTAAACACACCAGCTCAGGAACAGGAAGATATTTTAAAGATTCGCACTGAATGCGATCTTAAATGATCCATAAATCCCAGGCAGCCAAGAGGTAGATGAGTTTGTTTCTTCATCAGATTTGGAGAAACGTAGCATTCCATCACTTGCTCGGCAGTGGCTGGATCACCATCTACATGTTGGATGAAGTGAGGGTGAGCACATTTTCATCAAATTTTCATTTTTGGGTGAACTATTCCTTTAAAAACTAAAATGTTATTTTTCATTGGCTGTAAAATAAACATCTCCGAGATGATCTACTGACAATGTAATTAAAAATGCATTTCCCTTCCCATGTATTCATGTCGGTTTCAGACGTTTCTGAAAAACAAGTGCTGCACAAGCTTTTCTCAAAACTAATTTCACTTCTTTGAATCACTTTTGCGGTTGATTGTAAGCAAAATCAAGCACTATTAAATCTAAACACTGGGACATTGATGATTCAGTTTCCTGAAATTGAAATTGAAGTTTTTATCAACAACATCACTGCAAAACGCCAGGACTGACATACATCTAGATGTTTATCATGCATTTCCGTTACAACTGTCTAAAAGTTTGTTGTCATCATGAATTATGCACACGTCTTCCATTTCTGAGGGTTCGAGAATCTGAAGAAGACAATCGTTTTTCAACAGTTCACAAAGTGACAATACTCCCCCGTCTTCATTTTCAACACTAGATCTTTATCATTGCAAACCTAACAAACTTTTTAAATGTAATGCAATCACATTCAAGCATTTTAAAGTGTGCCGCAAGTGTTTGAAATACACGCTGGCACACTGGGTAACAAGCATTCAGGCCATTCACATGTATATATTTGCAGGTGAGGTTATCTAAAGAGGTCATCACGCCCTCCGCTCCTCTGGAGGGAGTTTTAGGGGCAGAACCGTGAACCCCAAACCTCTACAGTGAACTGTAAAAGCCGCACGCTTGACCCTGATCAAAGACTGAACACACAAACTGAAAGAGCAAAGCCTCTTCCAGGACCTCATTGTGGGAAATTCCAGCATGAAATAGTGCACTGTTATAATATTTCTCTCATGTGAGTAAATAATTGAGGTTCTACTCACCAACCGCCTCTCAAAACAGGAAAAATGCACTTGTTTACAGGTTTATTCATTTTCCACTGACATTTTCCTTAATGCAAGATAACAATAGTACAAGTGTTATATTTTTATCATTGAGATAATATCAGAGTTTTTATTAGTATTTTGAATCAGTTTTTATTTTCATTTTAGTTTTTGTCCTTTTTATTAGGTTTTTTAAAACATGTTTACGTAGTTTGTTTTTTCACTTTTAGATTTAGTTTAGTACATCAAGTTAAACTAAATGAAAATGAATTTTTTTTCTTCATCAGAACAGATTTGGAGAAATGTAGCATGGCATCACTGTCTCAGCAATGGATGCTCTGCAGTGAATGGGTGCCGTCAGAATGAGAGTCCAAACAGCTGATAAAAACATCACAATAATCCACACCACTCCAGTCCATCAGTTAACATCTTGAGACGCCAAAAGCTGCGTGTTTGTAAGAAAGAAATACATAATTAAAAGTTTTTCCTTCAAACCATTAATTCATGGCTAAAATACGAGTCCTCTATCCATAATAATGCTTCCTCCAGTGAAAAGATTCGTCTGGTCTGAATCAGGAGAGAAATCTGCACAGATCATGCACCGTTTACAAGCCAAAACAGTTCTACACAAATATTGATTTGAGAGGACAACAGGAGATGGACTTTTTCACTGGAGGAAGTGTTATTATGGACTTTGACCAGAAGCAATGGTTTAAAGTTAAAACATCTTGATGATGGATTTGTTTCTTACAAACACAAGAAATTACCTGATGGACTGGAGTGGTGTGGATTATTGTGATGTTTTTATCAGCTGTTTGGACTCTCATTCTGACGGCACCCATTCACTGCAGAGGATCCATTGGTGAGCAAGTGATGGAATGCTACATTTCACCAAATCTGATGAAAAAACAAACTCATCTACATCTTGGATGACCTGAGGGTGAGCAAACTTTCAGCAAATTGAAATTTTGGCTAAACTATTTCTTTAACAAGCACATAGAGGTTTTGTATGTTCGATTTAAACATTTAGGCTTGTTTAAATGGTGCTATCAAAAAAATTGATCAGCCTCTCCTTCCTGACTGTGGTAAAGCAATCTGATACCATCATCTTCAGGCTCTGGTCATGTCTGAAGAACCGTCCCATGTTCCTCTCACAGATATAATCTGACCTGGTTGCCGGGCTGACAGTGATGTCTGCTCCAAACAGCCGGTGATGAAGGGTTAGATGTGACTTCCGTCCCCCCGCGGGTCTCTGTAATGACAGCGTTGAGGCTCTCGCAGGGTTGTGTTTTTACCGTCACTGTCGCTGGGTTCAAAACAAAAGCTCGGACGACATCCTACATTCATTACAGCGTCTCCGTTTCTTAGCCTTTCATCTCAAACACTGTTCGGAATCATGTGTCACGTTTTGATTCGAAACACTATCGTGCCATCACTATGAAAGGAAAAACTTTGAGATGTTAAACTTAAAGATCAGTTAGACAAAAGTGAACGAGAACGTAAAGTGCCATTTAGAACCAAAAAGGGTTTTACAAATGATGCAATTAGAGAATGTTTTTAAATTCCATTAAAAAACTAAAAACATTGAGTTCTATATAGAATTCCATGTTTTTTACTCAGTCACAAAGTGCTATTAATGCCAAAAAGTCTAAACGCATATTTATTAAACTTAAATTACTACTAGTGAACAAAGAAACAGTGAGTAGCACGTTGAATTAAACATGACATTTTGAAGCAGAAGACTGGAATAGCCTTCATTTGTATTCTGAGTTATACTTGTCAGTGAACACTATAGTAGTTCTGAATCCAATGCTTGGAAACATTTTGACTTTGACAAACAGCCTGTTTAAACTCAATCCTTATAAATAGCCCAATATCTAACCTTTTTTTTTTTTAAGGATAGTTCACTAAAAATGACAATTCTATCTTATTTACTCACCTTCATGTCATTTCAAATCTGCATGATTTTTTTTTCTTCTGTGAAAAAATGCGTCGGCGTTTTATTGTCCATTTAATGAAAGTCAATGGATTTCAATGTTCTTTGAACTCCAAAATTCTTCAAAACATCATTTGTGTTCTGCAGAAGAAAGTAAGTCAGGTTTGGAATGATATGAAATTTCATTTTTTGGGCAAAATGTCCCTTTAAGGGTTCCAAATAAGAAGCGAGTAATAAAAAACATTTGTTCTAAGGGTGTAGTTTTTTAGAAAATCATCCAAGAAGTAATAATGTACCTAATCCATTAGCATTCCCATTCATCCCAGAGAAAGTTGCATGGCTGTCAGTGTCCCCAGATGTCCACTTCGCTTCATGGCGACTCAGCTGTGGAAACTAAATGCTGTGTGATCTATATGAGGACAAGCACAAATCTTGGTTAAGTGGCCTGAAAGATAAAAAAAAACAAACACTTGCAAAAACATCACTATAATATAGATTTTTTGTTTTTTGCTTTAAAGAAGTACAATATTTTGTCAGAATGCACAACTTCTTTTCAACGGCTGTCAATGGAGAAAGATGCTTTTTGTCCCTTTAATATTGTAGTTACAGCATCTACCAGCAGAGGCTAACTGATGCATGCTAACCACACTATGAACCCCTAAATGTTCAATACAAGTACGTGAAAGAACCCAGAAGGCAATAAACAGATGTAATACAATGAACCATATTGCAGCTCTATAAAGAAGATAGCTCAATATGAACAACATGCACTGATGAATCACGCACACAATAAGCGTGCTTAACTGTATTCAATGTCCACTTGTAGAGTACTTCAAATCTTGAGTGCATTTTCATAAGTGCATAATAAGCTATACTTGTAGATAATATTATATTAGTAAAAATAGAATAGTTTCTTAACACACTTTAGTACAGTTTTAAAAAGTGCACTTTTGAATAATGTAAAATTAAGCATTTTACTTTAATGTACATTTTAAATTATTGTTTTACTAAATATAGCAATAAATACCTTCATCATTACAAATGTGAAATCACATGTATTTAGATGTCAAGTCAAGTCACCTTTATTTATATAGCGTTTTTAACAAAAAATAATCTGTCAAAGCAAGTCTCCAATATCAAAATAGGAAAATAGTGTGTCAATAATGTAAAATGACAAGATTAAACACTCAATTTTCAGTTAAAGGCATTTCATTATTGAATTCAATGATGCCATCGTCCAGCTCAGTTCAGTTCAGTATCTGCGCAATCAAGTCGACGATATCGCTGGAAATTAAGTGTCCCCAACTGAGCAAGCCAGAGGCGACTGCGGCAAGGAACCAAAACTCCATCGGTGACAGAATGGAGAAAAAACCTTGAGAGAAACCAGGCTCAGTCGGGGGGCCAGTTCTCCTCTGACCAGACGAAACAGAAGTTCAATTCCAACTGCAGCAAACTCAGATTGTGTTAAAGGACTCATCTGGTTCCCGAGGTCTTGTCTTCACTGGGGATATATCTCTGGGGCTCATCTAGGTGTCCTGACCTCCGCTGACGTTCAGGGCTGTAGAGGTCATCTCTAGGTACTGGTCCACCATTTGATCTGGATACGAACTGGATTGGGTGGCTACGGTGATCTCAGAATAAGAAAGAAACAGACTAATATTAGCGTAGATGTCATTCTTCTAACGATGTAACAAGTACATCGGGTGTTATGGGAAGTGTTCCCGGTTCTGGTTGACCTAATTAATGCAGCCTAACAATCCTTTAACGGATTTGAATAATAGAAGCGTATTAGTGTGTTATGTGTACGCCAGGCTAAAGCGATGGGTCTTTAATCTAGATTTAAACTGACAGAGTGTGTCTGCCTCCCGAACAGTGTTAGGTAGATTGTTCCAGAGTTTGGGCGCTAAATAGGAAAAGGATCTGCCACCCGCAGTTGATTTTGATATTCTAGGTATTATCAAATTGCCAGAGTTTTGAGAACGCAGTGGACGTGGAGGACTATAATGCAATAAGAGCTCGCTCAAGTACTGAGGAGCTAAACCATTCAGGGCTTTATAAGTAATTAACAAGATTTTCTAGTAAGAACTCTAGCTGCTGCATTTTGGACCAGCTGGAGTTTGTTTATTAAGCGTGCAGAACAACCACCCAATAAAGCATTACAATAATCGTAACCTTGAGGTCATAAATGCATCAATTATCATTTCTGCATTTAACTTTGAGAGCATAGGTCTCAATTTAGATATGTTTTTAAGATGAAAAAATGCAGTTTTACAAATGCTAGAAACGTTGCTGTCAAAGGAAAGATTGATATCAAATAGCACACCTAGGTTCCTAACTGATGACGAAGAATTTACAGAGAAGCCATTAAGTGTTAGATAGTGTTCTAGGTTGGGGGGTTTATATGGAAGCAGAATAATGACAATAGTTTTTGAAACATAAAGCATGCTGAATTCCACAAATCGAAAAAAAAGATGCATTGCAATTAACAGTGCTTGCATTTTAATGCCTTGTATTTCCAGGGCTTGCATTTTTAGGTCCTGAAATTTAACATAGTTGTTTATTTAAGCTGTGAATATTTCAATTCAAAATATTTCACACACATTTTCATAATTAAAAATTAAATAATTCATATTCACCTTCCAGAATTCACTTTAAAAATACGATGTATAATATTCGACAGTTTTATTTCACTTTCCAAATTCGCTGCCACAAATTCAGTGGTTAAAATTCGGCAGAAAATTCAGCGTTGCACATCCGGGAACCGCAGGAATAGCAGTAGAGCACCGATGCATGATCTCCAGCTGCTGTCAGCCGCTCACCAGCAGGTGGCGCACGCGGCTGTTGATGAAGGCCATATGTGGATCAAGTCATTCATTTACAAAAACTGATTTGCAGAAATGGAGCTAGCGCTAGAAGTTTTGATTATCGGGGCCAGTATAAACATGTGGAAACGCTGATTGTGTGTATGTTTAATTCAACATCTTCGCTGTTTCCCGTAGCCTACATATAAGCAGCTTTCTCTACCACAAAGGAGATTATAATGCTCTTTTACCCAACGCTGAAGTACAGAACTAACATTACATCTGAGGAAGACATATATTGCTTTGGGTTGCTTAGTTTCTGTAACTCTGTATCATGGCTTGTGTGACTGTGCTGTAATACTGGGGTTCCCCTCATACGTCACACTCCAGGATTCCCCAACAACAGGTAACTCACCACAGTGAACTAATACAGTGATATAAGACCTCAGATCTCAGAATACATCTTATTGATGATTATGCAAACTATATACAGGCATGCAAATGAGGTCAGAAGAAAGCAACGCGCTGCATTTTCGTTGCTTTCCCTTACCACTGATCTATAGTCGACAGTAAGATATCAATACCATGATTAGTTTTAACAGTAAGCAACCACTTTATATCAACATAAAAAATGAGTTCAAAACCGCCTAGGTGTATTTGTGCAGCAAATGTAAACCTGAGAAAGCATTGTCGCGCTATTGCACCCAAGGGGCCGTCCGACAATTCCACCAACTGGGTTAAAACGTCCAATGTATTTAAATTAAAATGACTTTTAACATTTAAAATAACACAGTCAAATTGTAAAGCTTGTATTGCTCATAGTGATTTACTACAGATGAGATTTTGCCAATATATATACTGTATGTACAGTACACAATTATTTACATATAAAAGATCCCTGGTAAGGTTTTTTTTCATGTTCCAATGGTTGTAGTACATTGCTAGATACAAAACAACTGTGTGATCGTTATTATTGATGTTGGTAATTGTTGGTAAAAAAAACTACAGAAATTCACCAAAAGGGTTTTTCATGTTCCACAGGTTGGAGTACGTTGTGAAATTTTGCCAATATCTCCCTTACTGTATGTACAATTCACTTTTCTCATTTTTAAAACAAAAACAAAAAATCTGTAAGCCCTCAAAAGGAATTGTTCATTTTCCAAAGGTTGTAGTATAAAATATTGATGTACTTTATGTACATTAAGGGAGGTATTAGAAAAATTTCACCTATAGTAAGTGAGCCTAGTCACTAGGAATGTACTACAAACTTTTGGAACACGCACTTCAAAAAAAAAACAAAAAAACTTTGTGAATTAATTTCTTAAGAATAATTATATACTGTATGTACAATGAGGAATATATTGGCAAAATTTCAACTGTAGTAAGTCAGTCTGGTCACTAGTAACATACAACATTTGGAACACGAAAAATCCCATTTTGGTGAATTTAAAATTCTTAAAAATATTTGTGTAGTGTATATACTTAGGGAAATTATTGTTTAAGGTGAGTTATTGGCAATATATATTTAGTCAGTTTGAGTAAATTATTAATTTACTGTAAACATTAATTTGAATAAATTATTTGAATTTAATAATTACATTTAAATAATTTAGTAAATTACTTCGTTTTGTACTGTGAGGTAAATTTGCAGACGGTCCCTAAAGCAGCCTAGGCGAATATGCAGTGAATATCAAACCTAAAACCTATAATATCGCGCTTTGTTTTCTATGGGAGAAAAAATGGTTTGGTGAAACTTGTTGGTTGTGGTCTCATCTGCTTAAATGTACATAATATACAGTAACATATTTTATTAATTAGATGCTGAATGTAATCATTTATTATCACCGAGGCAAACCGTGTTAAGTGTTTTCTTTATGGGAAATGTTTAACGTGCAGTTTTGCGCGTTCCGTAACTTGTGTTGATATCTGCATCTGTTTGCATCATCAGTAAGATCTGAGTTTGGTCTTAGGCTTGTTTGAGATGAGCAAAATCTGCGCAGAACCGATCACCGGTGATCACCGCGAGATGCATGCCGGTTAGAAAAGTGTCTGAGTTTTTTTTTATTTTAAATTTTTTATTAAACATATAACATTCACAGGGGATACAGTCAAAGCAATAAAAAACATACACAACCAGAATACAAAACAGTAAATACCTCGATAATAGCAATAACAAAAAATAAATATAAAGAGAAAAACAAATAAATAATAGTTGCCTTAAACATCTTTTAAAATAAATAAATAAATAAAAAGTGTTGTTGTCATGTCATGCTGACGTGTGCCAAAAAACTCTCGCGACGGCGAGGCGGCTGTGTCGGATTGAGCAGTCACGCGCAGTTGCTCTCCACCGACTGCGCTGATCAAAAGCATGATGGGAAGCGACTGACTGACGACACAGTTTAATGCTCATTGGTTCAGACAACTGTGATGCTGCGTTCTCTGCTAAAATGTTTATTTTTTTTTATCTGATTTCATGTGATTGTGTATTTAAATTTTGCTTGAATATTCCCAAACACTATGACAGTGCGATCTCTGTGTGAGATATGTGATTGTTGTCATATTTCTATAAAAATCTAAAATACATATTTGTATTAAAGTAGAATGGATGATAAATACGCCTTTCGTATGGGATTAAATAGGAAGCACTTTGAGTGTCCTGTTCATCATATTTATATGCATATAAAAGCAACAGAACAGAAATTATATCACATTTATTAGCAGAACAGCACATGAGTGAGAATAACGCGATATCCGCCTTTGATCTCGTATAGTCTATCTGTTCCACTTCGAGAGGTCAGAACTGTCTGTCTTGACTGCGTTTATTTCACTCCTCCCCTCACTGCAGCCGCCTACATTTCAGGCGAGGCGCATCTCAAACAAGTCTAATAGCTGTTATTGTGTTAGTGCACTACTGAGCCACGTAATGTGTTTTCTTTAACCGATTTCTGAGGGAAACAGCGTGAAACATTGCACGTTCGTTCATATTCTACATCTGCTTAACTGTCCATTTAGTTCGCATAATCATCAATAAGATGTATTCTGAGATCTGAGGTCTTATATCACTGTATTAGTTCACTGAGGCGCTTTACGTGTTGTTGGGGAATCCTGGAGTGTGACGTATGAGGGAAACCCCAGTATTACAGCACAGCGTCACACAAGCCATGATACAGAGTTACAGAAACTAAGCAACCGAAAGCAATATATGTCTTCCTCAGATGTAATGTTAGTTCTGTACTTCAGCGTTGGGTAAAAGAGCATTATAATCTCCTTTGTGGTAGAGAAAGCTGCTTATATGTAGGCTACGGGAAACGGCGAAAATGTTGAATTAAACATACACACAATCAGCGTTTCCACATGTTTATACTGGCCCCGATAATCAAAACTTCTAGCGCTAGCTCTATTTCTGCAAATCAGTTTTTGTAAATGAATGACTTGATCCACATATGGCCTTCATCAACAGCCGCTTGCGCCACCTGCTGGTGAGCGGCTGACATCAGCTGGAGATCATGCATCGGTGCTCTACTGCTATTCCTGCGGTTCCCGGATGTGCAAAGCTGAATTTTCTGCCGAATTTTAACCACTAAATTTGTGGCAGCGAATTTGGAAAGTGAAATAAAATGACTGAAATTTGCCTGTCGAATATTATACATCGTATTTTTAAACAGATTGAATATTTTGGAAGTGAATTCTGGAAGGTGAATATGAATTATTGAATTTTTAATTATGAAAATGTGTGTGAAATATTTTGAATTGAAATATTCACAGCTTAAATAAACAACTATGTTAAATTTCAGGACCTAAAAATGCAAGCCCTGGAAATACAAGGCATTAAAATGCAAGCACTGTTAATTGCAATGCATCTTTTTTTTCGATTTGTGGAATTCAGCATGCTTTATGTTTCAAAAACTATTGTCATTATTCTGCTTCCATAGTTTTAGGTCCGATAATTAACACCTCTGTTTTTTCAGAACTTAGCAGTAAGAAATTACTCGTAATCCAGTTTTTTATATCGACTATGCATTCCATTAGTTTCTCAATTTGGTGTGTTTTGCCAGGCCGCGAAGAAATATAGAGCTGAGTATCATCAGCATAACAGTGAACGCTAACATCATGCTTCCTGATGATATATCCTAAGGGTAACATGTAAAGCTTGAAAAGTAACGGCCCTAGTACTGAGCCCTGAGGTACTCCATACTGCACTTGTGATCGATATGATACCTCTTCATTCACTGCTACGAACTGATGGCGGTCAGATTTGAACCATGCTATTGCACTTCCACTAATGCCAACAAAGTTTTCTAGTCTATTCAAAAGAATGTTGTGGTCGATAGTGTCGAACGCAGCGCTAAGATGCAGTAACACTAATAGAGAGATACAACCACGATCAGATGATAAGAGCAGGTCATTTGTAACTCTAATGAGAGCAGTCTCAGTATTATGATACGGTCTGAATCCTGACTGGAAATCCTCACAGATACCATTTTTCTCTAAGAAGGAATATAATTGTGAGGATACTACCTTTTCTAGTATCTTTGACAGAAAAGGGAGATTTGAGATCGGTCTGTAATTAACTAGATCTTTGGGGTCAAGTTGTGGTTTTGTAATGAGAGGCTTAATAACAGCCAATTTGAAGGTTTTGGGGACATATCCTAATGACAATGATGAATTAATAATAGCCAAAAGAGGATCTATGACTTCTGGAAGCACCTCTTTTAGTAGTTTAGATGGAATAGGGTCTAACATACATGTTGTTGGTTTAGATGATTTAACGAGTTTATACAATTCTTCCTCTCCTACAGTAGAGAATGAGTGGAATTGTTCCTCAGGGGATCTATAGTGCACTATCTGATGCAATACTGTAGCTGACGGCTGCATGGTTACAATTTTATCTCTAATAGTATCGATCTTGGAAGTAAAATAGTCCATAAAGTCATTACTGCTGTGCTGTTGGGAAATGTCAACAGTAATCAGTAATCAGAGTAATTAAAAGTAATCAGTTCTAGCAGTTTTTAATGCTTTTCTGTAGGATAGGGTACTTTCAAGCAATGTATGACATACAACAGAAATGACATTAGAGTATACTTTAGTTTCCCATGCATGCTTGTCAGTAGATTCAGCAGTGCACTTTAACATTTCTTAGACAATAGAAGTAATTATGAAATTATATATAGATATATGAAATTATATATAGATTTATTACGTGGGCCAAAAAATCACTCTTAAGTTCAACTAACTGCAATATAAATTTAAACTATAATGCATTTTCATTAAACTGCAAATAACATGCAATTAAGTGTCAGTAAACAATACATTCAGTATATTATTTTAAAGTATATTATTTCCATAATAAGTACTCTTTTTAAAATCATGCTAAAGTTCTTTTTCAGAAGTGCAATAAGACCAGAAACGCATTAAGAAATTAAACAGGGACGATTCTGACTTTAGGAGTACAAGAGAAAGCAGCTCTAGTTGTGATGACATGAGTGCAGTTTTATATTGGTTCATGGCCTGTGCGTTCCTCAGTGACCGCAGGTAAACAAGCTCATGCCATTGGTCATTATTGGCTTAGTAACAACAGAGACAGAGACAGAGAGAGAGCCAGCCGGAGACAGAAAGAGAAATTAAATGATATTGGTGGTCCCAGAGCATACAGTTTGCCTTTGGGCAGAGCAGACATGCCCTCAAACCCGAGCTGATTAGAGACTGTCACCGCAGCAGGACACACTAAACACACCTCTCTCTTCATCACTTACAACACACACGCCAGTCTGCGAGAGTTATGACGAGCTGCCGTCGCCTACAGGGAGGCCGTCGCCGGCTCACAATCACGCCGAGAAACACTGTGCAGGATTTCATGAAATATACCGATTTAAAACACAATGGTCCTCGTTCACGGAAGAGGAAAAGAATGTATTTCCAACAAATCTTTCAGAAATCCTTTCATATGCAGATCGCCTTGGTGAATTAAATGCAACATTTATACAAGAATGATTTTATGCATGTATGATTTACATAGAAATTCATTCATTTTGGTCTATAGGAAAATAAAGAATTTAGAACATTCAAACATGCATGTAAAATTCTTGAAAATACTCTATTAATACTGTGTTTTTTTTAATGCCACAGGTAACATTATTGCTTGGATGTTGCTCTTTTATAGCTCATATGTGTCTCCTGTCAGTCTTTAGGAAATAAAAAACACTTAAAAGACTCACTAGTTGTCATCCAGTAAGAGTAGAGAAATGTTTGAGTTTATATTGAGATCTCTGACCAGTGATTTCAGACTTTGATAAAAATGACATCAAAAAGCCATTTAATATTCTTGAAAATACTTACATGTGTATTTATAATTCCACAGTTAATGTTATTGCTCGGATGTTGCTCTTTTGTAGCTCACAAATCATAACTGACTTCTCATGTGTGCTTCATTTGAGCATCAACTTCATCTCAGATGCTTCTCCTAAAACTCCTTCAGAGACATAAAACCAAAATAGACACAAATGAGTCAACAGTTGTCAGAGAGTATAAATATAAAAATATGTAGAAACTCTAGAGGAGACATATATGTGATTACGTGGGTCTTTTCCTCAGGAGAAACGTCTCAGGAGCAGGAGACTTCTGCAAAAACTAGGAGAAACGACTGAGATGTTACAAAGATCTGACTGTTCTTTCTTACAGGTGTGTTTGTGAATGATAGAGCAGTATCAGTGCGTGAGGATAGTCATATTGACTGTGAATTAATTAATTATAGCGGCTGAGATTTAATGAAGCTGTTATGGTTAGTAGAGTCGGATGTGTGTGCATTAGCTTCTCATTACTGACTGAAGCCCATCAGGCATCTCACCTCCACAAGCTAATCAGAGAGGACCTCAGAAATATCCTCCACAGTCTCTCCTCGCTGGAACCCTTGAGCAGTACCAGGTTTCATGTATATGCAGATGTGCGGCTCAATTCACATGGTGTTTTAACTAAGAGATGCATGCAAATGATGCCCTAAATACACAGAGGTCACAAACCATCCTACTCCTCTCTCTCTCTCTCACACACATACACACACACACACACACACACACACCAAAACAATATTCCCTTGGTATATTTAAATTATAGAAATTGAAGGAGAAATCTATATTATAAGTAGTTTGGAGTCAGGAGGATGTTTTGAAAAGAAGTCTCTTCTCCTCACCAAGGCTGCATTTATTTGACCAAAAATACAGTAAAAATTGTGAAATATTATTACAATACCAAATAAACGTTTCCTATTTGCATATATGTTTAAAAGTAATTTATTGCTGTGATCAAAGCAGAATTTTCAGCATCATTGCTCCAGTCTTCAGTGTCACATGATTCTTCAGAAATCATTCTAATATGCTGATTAGCTGCTTAAGAAACATTTCTGGTTATTATCAATGTTGAAAACAGTTGTGCTGCCCAATATTTTTGTGGAAACCGTGATACATTTAATTTTTCAGGATTTTTTGATGAATAGAAAGTTCAAAAGAACAGCATTTATTTCAAATATAAATCTTTTGTAACATTATGTTTTTTTCTGTCACATTTAAACAATCTAATGCATCCTTGCTGAATAAAGCATTCATTTCTTTCTTTTTTCCTTTTTATTAATATTTTGAACTAATGTTTATTTTTATATATTTTATACTTATAGTTTTAGTAACTTTGTTAAGTTTTTTATTTATTTATTTATTTTGTTTTACATGTCTCTATAGTTTTTTATTATTTTTACTCATTTTTATTTCAGTTTTAATTTGAGTTATTTTAGTACATCAAGTTAAACTAAATATAAATAAGAAACGTTGCCTTGGCAACTAGCTCAGATAAAATAAGTTTGAGTTTTTTATATTTTGTTTTATTGCAACTAATGGCTATTTTATTTCAGGTAACAAAATGGTTTTGATTTAATGGTTTTAATTTGAACTATAATTAACCCTGCTCTGGATATGATACATGCAGCTTTCAGGTGATGTTATAACCGTCATATTTACCAGTGTGAAACGCTGAATTCTTAACAATACACGAGTTGGATACTGCATGTCCAGATGAAAGCTTGCAGAAAGCAAGTCTTCAGTCAATACTGTGAATGTCCATGTTGTAAAGTTTCCATTTCAGTGCTGTATGGCAATAATATAAATGCCAAAACCTCTCAGGCAGCAACATTTCACGAGATCTGGAAAACCTGGGAAAGAGAGAAAGAGAAAGAGAATTAGACTCAAAATAATTCATTTCAATCAATACAGGAAAGCTGCGAGCAAACACGAGGGACAGGAGAGGTAGAGAGTGAGGTGTGAGGGCATCAGTGGGTGGATGTGTGCTGGTCAACAGCCGTTACACTAATCAAACACTCACTAATGCTCCATTAAAAACACTAATCGACATCAGAAAACCCACAGCTCACCCAAGATCTCAGCGGAAGTGTGAAAACACTTCATCCAGCCAATATATCAACAGATGAATCCAAAGGTAACCCCAGACCGGCTTCCTTATGTGATGTGACGATCAGCGCAGCACAAAAACAGATTTCATTTTACAGGATTCCAGTAAAAGCAAACGAAAATCCTGCAAAATTACATTCACAAGAGATCATTTATACTTCATGTGAAATCCGAGAAGCTTCAAATGCTTCTCCTAAAACGCCTTCTGGGAAATAAAACAGAAACAGACACAAATGAGTCAATAACTGTCATACGGTAAGAGTAAGAGTGTGTGTGTGTGTTTAATATTACAATACATTTAATACATTTCACAACAATTTCAGCAACCACCTTCATTTGCTCTCAAAAATTTCACAGCTTTTTAGAAGAACATAAATATTAATACTGATTACAGGGGCGGATCTACCGGGGTGGCATGGGGTGGCAACTGCCACCCTAAGAAATAGCTGTGCCACCCCAGAATTATCACAGAATAAAATATAAATGTAAGCAGTGTTTCATGTGCTACTATTCAGCCGCGGCGATGACAGAGTAACAGAAAATAGTGGGGGAAAAAACAAGTCTTTCACTAAACTGTGCACGATGGTTGCACGCGCACGCAGCGCGCCCAGTGTAGTCTGCTTCATTAACAAATGACTCCTATGAACCGGTTCTTTTTGATTCAAAACCACAAAGCGCAGCCTGTTCACTAACGAATTGTTTTTACATTTGTTTGTGATTCAGATACTGCTTCTCGGTTAATTCAGAAGTCCTCTGATAAATCTAATCCCGTCCAGATATGTCTGAGATTCATCCCGTAATTGTTTGGTGATCTGATTCTCCGACCGCTCGCTCCACTTTCATCATGGATATAGAGGCCTTTCTGCCACATCGGACGAAACAATAACATGGAATCAGATGCCGATCACTAAAACTAATAGCAGAGTTAGGTAAGAATCTTGTATTGCAGTTATTTGTATTGTTAACATAATATAACTGATTTTAGTTGGCCCATTTTCCCAAATCATTAATTCAGTTCTCAAAACAAAGACACATTTCTCAAAAAGTTTAACAATAAGTAAGTTAAACATTAGGTAGCAAAACTTATGACACCAATCAGAATCTCTGCATCCTAACAAGGAGAGAGGAGAGAGTAATATGCATGGGTTTTATGCTTACAGTATAATTACAGTACAGTACCAGTACATTAGATGATGGAAATGTCACTCTTCTATATGTACAGTAAACTGTAGCACATGTTGTACACCTTCAAACGTGTGACTGTCAAATTTGATCTGTAACCATTTTTTTTATATGTACTGCATGTTTGCAGAACTGTGAAATGACTGCCTAGAGATAAAGCTAGTCTTGTGTCAGGAGACCAGGAAACTGCTATAGTACTGTATACCGTAATGAAATTTGGCCAAATGTGCAGAGGATGCTGAATTTACTTTTTTTTTTGTACTGTACTGTATTGTGATGCATACCAAGTTCATATAATTCTTTGGTATTTGAACTTTTCTAGTGTTTTTCATCTACTGCAAGATTACTTTACAGTAGTAAAATGAAAAATGATCTGTTCCCAAATGTTCATTGCGGAATTATTATTATTATCTGTAATTTAATTTATGTTGTGTACTGTAATGGACACTGAGCTGCAAAAATAATTCTTGAATCCTAATAAGAGTTTTTGTTAAGTGTTATTGATCTCATGAGTGTTCACTGGGCAGGAAAGTCATCTGTGTATTTGAATTGTAAGCATTTAAGAATACCTGTAATAACTAGATTGAAAAGTTTGAAAGACAAATTTATGCTGGCTTGTCTTAAAGTCTTGTTTAAGAAACATAAATAGTTTGGTCAGTTAGATGTTCTAGATGTTTGCTAAAGTGTTGCTAGTTGGTTGCTAGGATATTCTGGGTGGTTGCTAGGCTCTTGCTATGCAGTTGCTGGGGTGTTGCTAGACTATTGATAGTGTGTTCTGGGTGATTACAGACATTCCCACCTCTGGTAATAACAGAAAATCAAACATTGTTTTGAAAACTGATCCAGTTTCAATGCTTTGATATTATTGTATTTCTTTCTAATGTAAATTCAAAAGTGTTACTCTTAAACTTGCACTAAAACGAGATTTATACCATCTAAATATCCTACGTAATATTAATAGAACCGCATGTCTTCTTTAATGATACAAGCTCAGAAACATTTATAACCTGTTGAAGTTTTTTATATAGTATTGACTTGGTGCCATGATGATGGATATTGAAATGTTATTATTTATTATAACAGTATAGATGATTACTTAATGGTAAGGCAATATTTGTGAACACAACTGTGCATGTCAGACAATAAATCCCCCAAAACTATGCATGGGGGCTTGCTCCCTTTGCCACCCTAAAAATTATTTTCTAGATCCGCCCCTGATACTGAATCTAATCAAATCTAAAAATTAATTATATATATTTTAAAATAGACTTAATGTGTATTGCAAAAATAGAAAATATAATCAAATATTGTATTATATTACATAAACATTAATATTAAATATATAATATAAATATTAAAAGATCATGTTAAATAGATTTTATGATAACTTCAGCATCCATCTTCATTTGCTCTCAATAATTTCACTGCTTTCTATGCGAAAAAATAAATATGAAATATATTAACATAAAATATCACAGAAATATTGATACTAAATATAATCTAATATAAATATTATGCATAAATATTAAATATTAAAACAGACTTAAACAAATATAAGAAAATAAACAATAAATATAAAATATAATTTAATAATATATTATTAAATTACATAAATATGAATATTAAATATATAATCTAAATATTAAAATAGATTTAATGGTTATTAGATTTCATGGCCAACATCAGCAACCATCTTGATTTACTCTCAATAATTTTAATGCTTTTAGGAGAAACAATAAATATTAAATATATCCATATATAATATCAAATAAATATTAATACAAAATAACAGTATAAATAACAGTATAAAATACTATAGAAATATTGATATAAATAAACTTAAAGGTAAATAGATTTGATGACAACTTTAGCAACTATCTTAATATGCTCTCAATAATTTCACCCCTTTCTAGAAGAAAAAAACAACAACTAAATATTAAAACACACACACACACACACATGCACACGCACACACACACACACACACACACACACACACACACACACAAACATGTGACCCGGGACCACAAAAGCAGTCATAAGTCGCACAGCTATATTTGTATCAATAGCCAACAAGACATTGTATAAGTCAAAATTTTAGATTTTTCTTTTATGCCAAAAATCATTAGGATATTAAGTATTAAGATCATGTTCCATGAAGATATTTTGTAAATTTCCTACCGTAAATATATCAAAACTTAATTTTCGATTAGTAATATGCATGGCTAAGAACTTCATTTAGACAACTTTAAAGGTGATTTTCTCAATATTTTGATTTTTTTGCACCCTCAGATTCCAGATTTTCAAATAGTTGTATCTCAGCCAAATATTGTCCTGTCCTAACAAACCATACAACAGCTTATTTATTCAGCTTATATATATATATATATTTATAATATATAATTTTTATTATTTGTTACATACATACATACATGATTAGTCTGTAACATGATTAGCTATAAAAGGGATGTCTTCGAGAGGCAGAGTCTCTCAGAAGTAAAGATGGGCAGAGGCTCTCCAATCTGTGAAAGAGGTGAAAATTACAAAGGCTTTGCAAATCTCATCATCTACAGTGCATAACATCATCAAAAGATTCAGAGAAACTGGAGAAATCTCTGTGCGTAAGGGACAAGGCCGAAGACCTTTGTTGGATGCCCGTGGTCTTCGGGCCCTCAGACGACTCTGCATCACTCATCGGCATGATTCTGTCATTGACATTACTAAATGGGCCCAAGAATACTTCCAGAAACCACTGTCGGTGAACACAATCCGCCATGCCATCTGCAGATGCCAACTAAAGCGCTATCATGCAAAAAGGAAGCCATATGTGAACATGGTCCAGTTCCGTTGTGTCCTGTGGGCAAAGGCTCATTTAAAATGGACTGTTTCAAAGTGGAAAAGTGTTCTATGGTCAGACGAGTCCATATTTGACATTCTTGTTGGAAATCACGGACGCCATGTCCTCTGGGCTAAAGAGGAGGGAGACCTTCCAGCGTGTCAGCAGCGTTCAGTTCAAAAGCCAGCATCTTTGATGGTATGGGGGTGCATAAGTGCATACGGTATGGGCAGCTTGCATGTTTTGGAAGGCACTATGAATGCTGAAAGGTATATAAAGGTTTTAGAGCAACATATGCTCCCCTCCAGACGACGTTTATTTCAGCAGGACAATGCAAAACCACATACTGTAGCTATTACAACAGCATGGCTTCGTAGTAGAAGAGTCCAGATGCTGAATTGGCCTGCCTGCAATCCAGATCTTTCACCTTTAGAGAACATTTGGCGCATCATTAAACGAAAAATACGTCAAAGACGACCACAAACTCTTCAGCAGCTGGAGACCTATATGAGGCAATAGTGGGACCAAATTCCAACACCAAAACTCCAGAAACTCATAACCTCGATGCCCAGACATCTTCAAACTGTTTTGAAAAGAAGAGGAGATGCTACACCATGGTGAATATGCCCCCATGCCAACTATTTTGAGACCTATAGCAGGCATCAAATTTGAAATGAGCTCATTTTGTGCATAAAATTGTGACATTTCTCAGTTTTAACATTTGTTATGTTATCTATGTTCTATTGTGAATAAAATGTTGGCTCATGTGATTTTAAAGTCTTTTAGTTTTCATTTTATTCAAATTTAAAAAACATCCCAACATTTCCAGAATTCGGGTTGTATATGTATATGTATTTTATATTGTATATAAAAATTATATATTATAAATAAATATATTTTATATTATATTATATACATATTAAATACATAACATTTGATTTAATGGTAATAATATTCTTTGTCTCCTACAGGATCTCCACTGAAGTTAAAAGTCTACTAGCACTGTCACAGAGGGACAGACGATGGACAGACTTGTGTATTGTGTATTGTGTGAATGAGCGCTCCTCAGATGTGGCCGTGGGGCGACTGCTGTGGGAGGGTCCAGTTGTGTGTGTGTTGTATATTTAGGTGAGTTGTGCCGTGGGTTGGCGTGCTGTGGGAGGGTCTGATGGAGTAGCCCATCTGCAGCGCTGAATTGTAGGTTGCGTCTGAGCGCGGGGACTCGAACTAAGATAAATAATGAGAGTGAAGCTGACTGAAATAGCCTCCCCCGTCGCCTCTGCGGTTCCGTCCTGCTCAGAGCCCATCCAGGCCCGACTGCCTCTGCCTCCTCCTCTCTGGTTAGCATCCTGGCTAAATTTGCTCGCTGCGCTCCTGTAATTAAGCGTGTGTGTGTGTGTGTGTGTGTGCCAGAGTCTCTGATACACGCTGGCAGCTGGCTTCACTTCACTACTTGTTTCTTCCCTCAGGAGATTCACATCCGTCACGTCTGATCACTGATGAGGTGCTGCTTTACAGTGTGTACTTTCATGTGGGTGTGTGTGTGTTATTAGCCAGCTAAATCATTTGTTTTACAATTAACTGTTTTGTCATTCAGACAGGCAGGCAGACATCTGTACAATATGTACAACAACACAAAGATGTTTGAAAATCTAGGGAAATTCCCAAATGAAACAGATCATCGTGAGATTTGGAGTTCCTGTAGTATGTATGTGCATAATAAATATATATTAATGAGCAAAATGAGATGTAAAATAGTTTTAAATAAAGTATAACATCACATCACTGCACAAAGTATAAAAGTAGACTTTTTTTAATAAAAAAAAAATGCATTATGCATAATGCATACTTATAATCTTTTTTTAATTATTATTATATTTATACACTTTATTTTATATGGAATTTTATTTATTTGTGCTATTTATATGCATATTTTATTATACTCTTTATTTATATATAATACTTATTTTTCATGCATATTTATACTCTGTTTATTTATACTGTATTTTAATTATGCGATTTGTTTTATATGCATATTTGTTTATAATCTTTATTTATTTATAATACTTATTTTACAATCATATTTTACTCTATATATTTTATTTATGTTATTTATTTTATATGTATATTTGTTTATAGTCTTTATTTACACTATTTATTTTATATGCATATTTGTTTATACTATTTATTTATACTGCTTATTTTACATATTTATACACTATATTTTATTTATGCTATTCGTTTTATATGCATATTTGTTTACACTCTTTATTTATGATATTTTTATATGCATATTTGTTTATACTATTTATTTATACTGCTTATTTTACATGCATATTTATACTCTTTTATATTATATTTTATTTATGCTGTTTATTTTATATGCATTTTTGTTTATACTATTTATTTATTTATAATACTTATTTTACTTGCAAATCTATACTCTTTTATATTATATTATATTTTATTTATGTTATTTGTTTTATATGCATATTTGTTTGTTTATAGTACTTATTTTATATGCATATTATACTCTATTATATTTGTTTTATATTCTTTATTTATTTATGCTATTTATTTGATATGCATATTTGTCTATACACTTTATTTATTCATGATACTTATTTTACATGAATATTTATACTCTATTTATATTTTATTTATACAATTTATTTTACACACATATTTATTTATATAAGATTAATCAAAACAAAACCAAAATCAAGCAAAGCATTTTATTTAATTAAATAAATATATGCTCTTCTTGTTTTACAGTTAAGAAGGGCACTGTGTTCATTTACACCCGAGCATCTCATGATCATGTGAAGTTCATGAAATTGTGAAGCTATACAAACAAGAAAAAAAAAATCAAAATTACAATTTCATCAGAAGAAAAACGCAAATTAAATTTTTTCCCCAAATCGCGAAGCCCCTGGTTTATAATCATTACAATTAGCTTATATAAACGAACAGAAGTCTATGGTTGTCCTGTCAGATAGCTAAATAAATGTGTGTGTGTGTGGGCGGCTTTTAAAGATGCACTAAGAGTGAGAGAGAGAGATATGAGTGAGTGAGCGAGTGAGCGAGCGAGCGAGCGATCACCACTCCCCTCCGTCCGCCCTGGAGAGGGGCAAATCATAGCAACCACCCAAACTCCAGCGGCCTGCTCACACTTCTGATTCATGCATTACATAAGGTAACATAACACACACACACACAGTCACCCATGACACAGAGATCAGACGTGCATCTACAGACCTCCACTAACGCTCCTCATCTGAAGATCACAGAGGACGACGCTCTGTCACCTGTTTGAGCTTCACAGGATACAAAGATCAGTCGCTCACTTGTAAAATAAAGGTTCTTCAGTGGTCCTTGGGTTCAGCACAGAAACATCTTGTGGTTGTAAAGCCCCTATGAAGAAACGTCATTTAAAATTACCTCATGAAAAGGTACTTTTCCTTCCTGCTACTTGTTATTGCTAGACAGTGCTATAAAGGGGTCTTTCGACAAAAAACTAACCTTTTGTTATCATTTACTCACCCTCATATCGATGTATTTCTCCACACTCTTATGACTCATGTTTCTTTTTCGCTGTGAAACAAAAAGGAAGACATTTTGAATAATGTTTTTTTTTTTTCACATATTTCGTCAGTCAATGATTTTAAGCTCAAAAAAGGACATACTGTTTCTTTAAGGAAAGGGACATTCTCATAGACAGCATTTCATTGGACAAAAAAATGC
The DNA here is from genome assembly GCF_012432095.1 of Onychostoma macrolepis. Taxonomy (NCBI): domain Eukaryota; kingdom Metazoa; phylum Chordata; class Actinopteri; order Cypriniformes; family Cyprinidae; genus Onychostoma; species Onychostoma macrolepis. Next base: position 27,554,304 of record NC_081175.1, read on the forward strand.
TTATTTCCTTGTAAACAAGTTGAGTCACAAATAATTTGATTCCATTTTCCTGGGAGACAATGACTGTACACTTTAAATGCATTTATCTGAACTTTTACTACACTTGAATTAGGATTATCAGACATGAGCTAAAACTCCAATTTTGACCTAATAGGGCCTGTAAAAGCTAAAAATTGAAGAGATGTAATGTATTGTTTGTACAGTGTGGTGTATATTATCTCTTAAAGGGACAGGCTGACAAAATATTCTGCAATTATTTACTTGCCATCATGTCATTCCGATCCTGTAAAACTTCCTTTCTTCTGTTCTTGTCCATACAATGGAAGTCAATGGGGTCCAATATTGTTTGGTTCCCATCAAAATATCTTCTTTTGTGAGTAAATAAAGACAGACTTTTCAGTTTTGGAGGGACTGGCTATCTGTAATCAGAAGCACATTTAAAACTGGAATCTAATCTAATTTCAGTCACTTACATGGGTTTCATAAACACATAATCCTTTCTGAATTACAATCCACCATCAAAATTATCAATTTAATTATTCCAGCTGCTGTGAGAAAAGGCTATAAACGATGCGCCACCTGCAGCATCCTCACATGCGATATCATACTAACCGGGACAACTTCTTTATGCTTACAGACGTGACGTAATGACGCATGCTTGAATTTCCCGTGAATTCCTACCAGTACCAATTAGAAAACATTATTATAAGCTTACCGTTGTGAATCGGGCTAAAGTAAGGACATAGTTTAGGACGCTGGCTGGTTATGTACTTGCTCAAAAATTTCTTTTGGATCATTTTAACCCAAAAAAGTTACGGACTGCAGCTTTAAATTTCAGCAGACTATACAAAATACAAGTTGCACAGAGGGTATGTTCCTGGAAGACAATGACATTTTAAATGCATTTAATTTTGTTTACTTGAATTAGGATTATAGATTCAATGCTATCAGACATGAACTAAATCTTACAAAACTCCAATTTTGCCTTAAAGGTGCCATAGAATGGAAAACTGTATTTACCTTGGCATAGTTGAATAATAAGAGTTCTGTACATGGAAATGACATACCGTGAGCCTCAAACACCATTGTTTCCTCTTCCTTATGTAAATTTCGTGAATGCAAAAGACCACTGAAAAATAGGCGAATCAGAACATGACACCGACTGTGACGTAACAGTTGGGATCACTAATAGTTACGCCCCCAACATTTGCATAACGTAAACCAGCCCATGTTCTAGGCCAGCCGCCAGCCGAATCATCAGTTCTGCAGGTATTGTGAAGAAACAAGCGAGGACAACAGCGAAAATGGCAGATCACGGAAATAAATGTTATGCTCCAGGCTGTCTGTATTCAGAAAGGCACAGAAAACAAATAACGCGTTCTAATAAAATAACGCGAGCCACTAACACGGTTAGCTTCTTGCTAGCGGTAGCCTGTTACATTACAGTACATAAGATTTCACTTACCACATAAACAGAGTAAGGAGAGATGACTGAGGATGATGGCGAATGATTTACAGATCCTGAGCACCACTGACAAGCATCTGATCTTGTAAAATGTGTGGTAAGTACTGCCGCTCCATAGTATAAACAGAGTTTGTGCGATCGCAAATCTCGAAAGCGAAAATGAAAGTAAAAAACGATTTGAAAGCAGTTTCAGTGCCCAGCATATTAATAGCGGCTCCCTGATGCCCGCATTTTATATACAGTATAATTACCGGACGATATAGAGAAAGTATTGAAATATATATTTTCCTCCCTGTGTTTCCTTCCTGCTGTGAGCTACTGAAATGAGCCGCACTGAGCTCAACATTATTATTCATGACTCTTCCATATAAGCCAATAACAGACCACTTCATTCTAGGGAGAAATCTTAGGGTTGTAAATGCACAAGTTTCTGGAGAATTTTTGCTCTTACCTAAGCCACATACCTTCTATGTAGATATCAGAGAACAATTTAAAATATTGTATCAATGCATTCTATGGCACCTTTAACAGGGGCTTTCAAAACCTAAAAATTGAAGAGACACTCAGGAAAAAAAAGCTACAAAAGCTGTCACTGGGGCAGTGCCTTTTCAAAAAGTACACCACTGTACCATATTCACCCCTAAAGGTGGACATCGGTATCTTAAAGGCACATATTACTACCTCAAGTGTACTTAAATGGTAGATATTAGTACCTTTTTCAACAGTAACATCCCAGTGACAGCTTTTGTACCTTTTTTTTTGAGAGAGAATTACACTGTATACACAATACTTCTGTGTGAATTGTATTGTTTATACAGTGTAGTCTGAAGTGTATATTATCTCTTAAAGGGACAGGTTACCGAAATATTCTCTCATTATTTACTCATCATCATATCATTCCAAACCTGCATGAATTTCCTTCTTCAGCTGAACATAAAAGAAAAATATTTTGAAAAATGTCCATACAGTGGAAGTCAGTGGCCTCCAATATTGTTTGAATCCCATTGTTCTTCAAAATATCTTCGTTTGTGAGTAAATAAAGACTTTCCATTTATAAGTGGACTATCACTTTAAATTTCAGCACAGTATTCAAAATATACATTGTACAGATGCTATTGTTCAAGGAGGACAATGACTGTGCGTTTTAAATGCATTTATCTCAACTTTTAGTACACTTGAAATAGGATTATCAGACTTAAACTAAAACTCCACATTTGACCTAATAGGGCTATTAAAAGCTAAAAACATTATTGTGAGGTTCCCATCAAAATATATTCTTTTGTAAGTAAATAAAGACAGATTTTTCATTGTTGGACAGACTATCCCTTTAAATTTTCAGCACAGTATACACAATACACATTGCACGGATGGTATTTTTAATACCTTTGCTTTGATAGCAGCAGACTATAATATGCTGAGAAAACTTGTAAACCAGAGAAGAAATGTGGATTATGAACATGCAATTTCCTTCCAGACACACACACACACACACGCGGGGTCTCCCGACACACTGTGACCCGATCGTTCATTGTGCTTCTGCAAGACGGCGGTCGGTTAAACGAGCGCTGCCAACGGTGAGTCCAGCGAACAGCCACCCCGCCTCGCGCCACACTGAAACAGGCTATTTTAGCATCTCACCGCCAAAAACAGCCTTACCCATAATCCCTCAGTGAGCAGACACGCCCTCCCGGCCCGCCAGGGTTCTGATAGCTAGCCGGAGTGATTACTAGTTTAAATTCCTCTGAACAGCATGTGGTCACCCGTGGACTGGTGTCAGACGGCTCGCCCACAGTCCGCTCGCTGACCGTCTGATGCTGAACCGGATCGCACCTGCGACAATCTCTGCATCCAATCGACTCAACCTGCAGGAGTCAGATGCTCAGCTTTACTTAGCTCAGCTGTTTGTTAGTTTACTTGTCTGGTACTTGTATTTTCCAATTCTATAGTTGCTTTTATTCCTTTACTACTATGGTTATGCCACGCTTGCACATAATTACAGCCTATCTGTTTGTATTGCTTTGCTTAACAAGGAAAAAAAAGCTGAGAAAATCGTTTTTTTTTTTTTTTTAAAGACATTACAGGTGAATAGGGTAAAAATTTTTATAATTAATAAACAGATATCGCCATGCTTTTCCCAGGTGATTAAGCACATTTTATGAAATGTTATTTTTAAATATGCAAAGAAGGCATCTATAATATAATATATGTACATACTGTATATAATATATTTTGAAAAATAATATCGCATATAGGCTATACTTATTTTTCATATTTTTTTATTTGTATTTGGATTAATATTTTACCATTTTTTATTCCATATACACACACACACACACAACAGTAAATAATATGTTGAAAATATGCAAATTAGAATAATTGACATTATAATTTTTCCATAACCGAAATCTGAACTTTGAAGCCAGGTTCAAAATTCATTGAAATTCAGTATGTTTCATGTTGTTCACATTTGATCGTTTTTACAGAGGGGATTTTGGATTTCTCAGTCAACAGACTGCATTTTCAGATACATTTCAAGAATAAAAAGTTAATATAAACCAGGCAAATGATTTATGAACAAACCCCTCCATAAGCACTGTTAAAGTCTAAAGACATAAATAGATAAAGTGTAATAAACACTTAAATGTGTATTCTGGTTTCTTTTTACTAGTCTGAAAGAAGTCATGTTATAGAAGCAAAACAGCCCAAAAATCTCAAAATTGGTCAGTGATAATAAATCAAAACTCCTCTGTATGACGAGGGGATGCTGTTATGGATGAACTCCAGAGTTAGTCTGGGTAACAACAGTCTGAACTTCCTGCGGAAGAGACCACATCAAGAGGAGAAGGGTATAAAGAAGATGGTAACCTTTATAAAACGACATCACACTTCCTGTCGCATAAATAACAGAAGTTCAGATGCTTCTCGAAATGACAGGAGGAAATGGTTTTATGTTCACTGCAGGAATAAAATCTCTTTGCATTTGACTGTGTTTTACAGAATCAGGTGTGGATTTGATTCCACCGAGTGGCTCCAACATGGACACCAATACAAGTTAAAAAAAAAACAGGATTGGGAAATAAATAGAACTTGGCAAACCAAATGAATGATATAAAGCATCTACTACAGAACAGACCAGTCACGACTCGCACATCTTCTAACAACATTTCTTCAACGAATGTTTCTTTCTTCATGTGGCAGCCTTTCCAAAACTGTTTATTTGTGGCAAACTTAACAGTTTGCCACAAATGTTTGCCAGAAGTTTGAGGCTCTTCATCAGGAAGGCCGAAGTTGCTGCAGTGACAATGAACAGGCAGTCGGTCACTTTCCGTTATTCATTTAAAATATTTCCATCTATGTTTTGAATGGGGGAATAATAAAACTTTTAAGCCAAGCTGACGCAAAAAAAAAAAAAAACTAAATTAACCAAAACCTTCTTCAGTACCTGCCACATTTATCATTTATACACAATAACACTCCACCAAAACAAGTGCTGCAAGTGAGATTAACACAAAAACCTGTGCCGTTTTGCCACTGTTATGTGCATTATGTGCAATTTTTCTTGTATATGTGATGTGTAAGATGAAAAAGAAAAGTTTTTTGTTATCTTCACAAAATGTTTTTAAAAAATTACAATCAAAACATACATTTAAAATGATATATAAATTATATATAATTTAATAAATAAATAATTTTTAATTAATAAATAAAATATAAATAAATGTAACTTAATATAAAAATTAGTGCTGGGCAACGATTAATCGCATCCAAAATAAAAGTTTTTGTGTACATAATATATGTGTGTGTATTGTGTGTATTTATTATGTATATATGAATACACACCCATGTATGTATATATTTAAGAAAAATGTGTTATGTTTATATATTAAATATATTTATATATCATATAAATTATATTAATAAATATATACATGTAAATACATGTAAATCTTTTCAAAATATATACTGTATGTGTGTGTCTTTATATACACATAATAAATATACACAATACACACAAATATATTATATAAACAAAAACTTTTATTTTGGATGCGATTAATCGCGATTAATCATTGCCCAGCACTAATAAAAATAGAGTAATAATAATATACAATACACAGACACGCACACACACACACACACACACATATATATATATATATATATATATATATATATATATATAACATAACATATATAAAAGAAAAAATATATATAATTAAACAGAACAACATAAATAAATATATAATTGAATAGAAAAATATTGAATACATTTTATTAAAACGTTTTTTTTAGTATAGATTATTATTTAATAATACTCATTCAAGATTTTTTGATAAATATAAAATGTAAAATTTATTTGGAATATATCTTTATATATTTTATGTTTCTAACATTATAAATGTCTTTACTGTTACTTTTGATCAATTGAATTGCATCCTTGCTGAATAAAAGTATTCATGCATTTCAAAAACAATCATTCCAACCCCAAACTCACCAGTTTCCATGAAAATATTGGGCAGCACAACTGTTTTTAGAATTGATAATAATCAGAAATGTTTCTTGAGCAGCGAATCAGCATATTAGAATGATTTCTGAAGGATCATGGGACACTGAGGACTTAAATAACAGTTTTAATTGAAAAAAATCTGATCAAAATATAAATTTCAGGGCCTGCAACAAATACTTTTGCCCTGTAAGTCTCACCCACCAGTGGGAGGTGTGGCAAAAATGTGATTTTTTTACCGTACCCAAACACACGAGTAAGAACAGCAGCAGCTCCAGCGGGCAGGTTTAGACATGAGAGAGTGTGAGATCACAGTGAGGGGGTTTAGCTCAGTACAGCTCTACTAGACCAGACCCACCCACCCCGAGAGAGAGAGAGAGATGGGACAGGATCGGGGGTAGAATGGAGAGGAGAGGGCCGTGTGTGTGAAAGTGTGTAGGAGAGGCTAAGAAAAACATTCCGACCTGGCAGCAATATCACGGGAGAGGGCGAGAGAGAGAGAGAGAGAGAGAGAGGGAGAGGGAGAGAGGATTGGAGGAGGGTGAGGTAATCTATGAGTGTGTGGTTGGATTACATTCCTTGCCTTGTCCTCTCATGCAGTGGGTTGTGGGACCAGAGAGAGAGAGGGAGAGAGGGATGGCTGGTGTGAACCAGTCGGATCACTCTAGGGGTGTAGTCGGCACTGACAACCACTAACAGTACAGTCTATTCCTCCAGTGCACACACATTTCTCTCAGTTACTAGCACTACTATGTTAAACTATGTATGGATATATATTGCACAAAAAAATTCCCAAATGATTAATTGCATCCAAAATAAAAGTTTGTTTACATAATATGTGTGCATACGGTGTATATTTATTATTTATATATCAATACAAACACATGCATGTATATATTTAAGAAAAATATGTTTATATATATATAATATAAAATATACGAATATGAATATATAAATGTATAAACATGTAAATATTTTCAAAATATATACTGTATGTGTGTGTATTTATATATGCATAATAAATATACACAGTACACATACATATATAATGTAAACAAAAACGTTTATTTTGGATGCGATTAATCGTGATTAATCATTTGACAGCACTAATATAACCGCATAATAATTACATCATAATACACTGTATTATTGTTTATATATATATATATATAGTATTATATTATTATTGTTAATAAAAATAGTATTTTAAAATGTTATTATTATTAATTACTAAATTTTCATATACATTTTAAAATCATATGAAATGTTTTGAAAAAAATCTATAAATAATAATGCATATATACAGTATATATGTGAATATATGTATACACACACACACAAAAAATATCTATATTTACACATATATTCATACACAAGTGTATATATAAATGAAAATGTAAATGTTTAACTGATTAATATTAAACACATTATGAAATACATATCTATACATAGTACACAGTATGTACTGTATGTGTGTGTGCACATGCTTTCATAGCAGTATTTAACACCATTTTATACATTAAAAACACAATACATACATTTTATTATTTTAACCTTGTGAGAGAATGAAAATCCATCTATCACATCTGCATATTTAGTTCAATACATTTCCACCAACAACTTTGCTGTTATAAATTTATAGCATGCTTGAGATGGATTTTTATTGTGCATCATTTCCAGTCATCTGTAATTTTGTCATTTTATACAAAAACATTTTATACAATATATTTTATTATTAAGTAGTATTAAAATAATGTGTTTCCACCACATAATGGGATCAAACCCAATATATCATTCAAGATGTGGTAGAAAAGATGAGCTTAGTTCATAAAAAGAATAAAAATGAATTTCAAGTAAGTCCACAGGGTCAAAAGGGCCCAAAGTTGAAGAAACACCCTTGTGTGTGTTATTAGGAGAGAGATGTTTGTTACTGCTCAGGGAAACACACACACACACACACACACACACACACAGGCACTGCAGGAAAGGAAGTGGTTGATTTTTTTGCAGTTTCAGCTAAAGAGTGAGTCCTCATTTATAGGCTTGTCGCCTTCTCAAACAATCAGTGATCACAGAACAGAAAGAGAGAGAGGCAGAAAAAAATAGATGGAGCCATTCATCTTTCTGAAAAACAATAATCAATGAAAGAGAGATTCAGAAGATGCGCAAAAGTAAAACATACACCTAATCCTACATCTGATGACATGAATAGTATTTTTGGCAATTGTTCACATTGAGATGAAGACTCTTGTCCTATTAATGGTCTAGAACTAGAAATCCAGCATTTCTACAATGGCATCATGATTCTGCATCCACACTGATGTGTGCCAGACTACAGTTTCATCAGACAACAAAACAAATAAATGCAACAGCTCGTTTCTATGCTTCTGATGATCCAATAGGTGATGTTGATGTGAATGTGGGCGGGCATGCATTAACATATTCATCTGACGAGTTGCGGAAGTTCACAAAGAGTCATTTTAGTATCTTTGTTTTAATGAAGTTCTGAAAGTTACAGTATGTTTTCATGGTCAAACATCAAACTCTTTTATCTCAAAAGATCAATCAAGATTTGAATCCTCATCATACGAGTCCTTTAAGAGAAAAAGAAAGCAAAAAATAAATAAAACTTTCATTTTGTCTTATTTTGGCAATCGTGTATGGAAGCTGGTTTCCACCACGGGATAAAAAAAAATAAAGGTAATTGTGAGTTTTCATCTCACAATTCAAACAATTACCTTTTTTATTTTTTATAACGTGGCAGAAAAAAAGTCAGCATTGCGAGATATATAAAATCTGAATTGCGAAAAAGTCAGAATTCTGAGGAAAAAAAGTTTGAACTCCAAGATATAAATTCAAAATAGCGAGAAAAAAATGCTGAATTGAGAGATAAAAAGTCACAATTAACGTTTTTATTTTTTGGCAGAAACAAAGAAACAGAATTGCGAGATGTAAAGTCTAAATTGCGAAAAACAAAAGAATTGTGAGGGAAAAAAAAGTTGCAATTGTGAGAAACTCTGAGAAAAAGTCAGTATTGCAAGTTGTAAATTCGGTAAAAAAAGAAAGTCAGAATTCAGGCTTTTTTTACTCTGAATTGCGAATTTATCTCACAATTTTAAGATTTCGCAAATGCCTTTTTTACTTTTTTTATTCCGCAGCGGTAATCATAAGGCTTCCATAATCACATGACGTCCATTGTTCACACTTTTTTTTTGAGACCATGTGACTGTGGCGATAGGAAACGCACCACATACTCATCAGATCGTGACATTGCATGATTAATGATACGCCGCCGAATTAAAGTCCTCCTCCAGGTATCAAAGTGCTCAAGAGTGATTTGAGCCGGGTAAACACAAATTAATCTTGATCTTTAAATGATGCCGTTTGCACAGTGTGAATGACACAGTAATGCGTTTAGCGCCGCACACTTGATGCATTGTGTAATTATGTGTGCAGCGCACACCTGCATTCACAAACGCCTTACTCATGAGCCTCACAGAAACATGCCCGCTCCCTTCTTTAGGTGGGTATTAATGGAGCTCCAACCCCTCCCTGACTTTAATACGTTAACAGTGCAGACACTGAATGCTGGGAACGCAGCCATGAGAAGAATCAACACATATCTACACATCACACCCATATACACATCTTCCACTGGGGCTGTAATCAATATATGCACAATAAATATGCAGCCCACTTAACTAGACAAGTATTCACTTACAAATAAGTACTACGGTATTAATCTTTACCTTTCCATATAATATATGAATATAATACTATAATAATAATATTATATAATAATATAATACTGACAGCACCATGGTATAAATAATAAAACAGTAAAAGCACTGAATAAATATAGAAATGAATAACACTCAGTGAATATTTTTCTATATAAGCATATATTTATCCAGTAAATATAAATAATGAAATTAAATAGAAATAGTTTTTAATATTTAATAATATTTTAGTAATTGAACAATACTCAAATATTATTCAATACACACATAAATCTATATTCACTGATTTATTTATATATATTTATTTATATATACTGATTTATATATATATATATATATTAATCAATGAATGAACTAATCAATTAATCAATGAATGAATATTACTTAAATATTAAAATATATTAATTATAAATTTTATATCATTTATATTTACTGTATTGGCAAACAAACAAGCAGTAAATAAAATAAAATAAAATAAAACAAAAATAAAATAAAATTTCTGCTTGACTTGTGAGAAGCCTTAATTAATATTTACAAAACTCTTTTTTTTTTCTAAATAAAATATTTCTAAATATTATAATTATATCATATATATATTTTATATAACTATCCTCACTAACTACATATGAAATTCACTAAATTCGACAGACTGTATGATATAAAACTCCCCCACATGTGTTTCTCTGACTTAAGCACAATAAAATTCATGTATAATTCATCTGCAATGCCATTAACATAAAGTGTGGCGAATACGAGTGTGTATTTTCTGCATTTATTTAGAATGTAAATGTGTAAAATGTGGTCGGGCAACTTACAAATAGGGTGAATTCAGGTAAATTGGCCCAGTTATCCTGAATTAAACCTACATTTGTATCAGGTTTTACTCCAGTCACAAATATCATTTAGTATGACAAAATAACATGATTACATTGGACTGCACAACCAAAAGTCATTTTTTGGTGTCAGACCATGTCCAAACTGAGTTTTACATTAACATTTTATATAAAAAAAATAAAAATAAAAATGCTATATCAAAACTGCTGCCATCATTTGACTAACAAAATATAGGGGCTATATTACATGTACTTTAAATATACTCACATATCGATGGAACCTTGTTTCCATTAAGGTAATTGCAACTTTTTATCTCACAATTCTGACTCAATTTCTCGCAATTTTGAGTATATATATATATATATATATATATATAGAGAGTTTGCGAGTTTACCTCTCAATTCTGAGAATTTTTTTATTAATTGTACTGAATTTAATAAACTTGGAACTGCAAGAAAAAAAACTAATTTCAGAGAAAAATTCAAGATAAACATTTGAGAAAAAAGTGCCAATTGTGAGATTTAAAAATAATTTTTAAGTCTCACAATTCAGCCTTTTTTTCCTTCGCAATTAAAATTTTCTCAGAATTGCGCGAAAAAAACTCCAAATTGTGAGATAAAAAGTTGAAATGACCTTTTTAAAAAAAAAAAATAAAAAATCCCATGACAAAAACAGGCTTCCATACAAACCAACCATATTTTTCATTAATAAAACTTTAAATCTGTTCTCTTATCTTAAAGGAAAATTCAATACATTTGTTAAAAACCTTCAACAACACAGAACACTTTCCGAATCAATGCAGAAAACACATTAGACTCTGTGTTTGTGCATTTAATCTGAATGTAAACGTGTTGATGATCATGTTGCTATCAGTGCATGACAGGCTGCCAGTGTCTGCAGGTAAACCGGGAGTGAGTGTGTGTGTGTGTGTGTGTTTCTCTCCTCCCATAGTGAGGTGCATGTCAGGTGGACACGTGCGGCCGGCTGCCAACATACTTTTGGTTTGGAGGGAGGGCTGGGTGGGTGTGAACTTTTGTTTAGTGTCTCTCTCTCTCTCTCTTTCTCTCTCTCCCTGATTCACGACACACCTTCTGTGCAAAACGCAACTCCTCTGCTTATCTCTCTCCCCCTGTCGCTCTCTCTCTCTCTCTCTCTCTCGTCTGTGTTCACTTTCACATGTTTGAGTCGGAGGATAGCAGTCTGTTTCCTGACACGCAGAGACTTCTCTCCAAGACGCAACTCCGCCAGCAACACCTAAAGGTCAGCAACCACTACTGTCTCTCTCTCTCTCTCTCTCTCTTGGTAAGTTTGTTTCTATCGCTGCCTGTCTGACTGCTCCATCACTGTCTGTGGTGAAATGTAAAGGGTTGGCATTTGATGGCATTTCTTCACTCGTCTTGTGCATCTGTCACTTTTCAGAGTGCATGTAAAGTGCACTAGATAGCGCGGGACCCCCCCACCCCCTCGTTCTCACTGTCGCTTTAATTAGAAAGTCTAATACAGTAAAATGAGCTGACAGGTCAGGGACGGGAGTCTGATGCTATCGCAGCATCACTCAGTGCTGCCCTGCAAGAGAACCTGCGTTTTAGACCAATCGGGCTTTGGCAAATCCCGCAACAAACAATGGCGATTACGCCATTATAGCAACTAGACAAAAATGTGTGAGAACAAAAATAAAACTGAAAGTTTAAGTTTATATAAGTAAAAAAATATTCACATTTGTTTCGGTTTCAAGAGTGTTTACTTTAAAATTTAATGTAACTACACAATTTGTAAAAAAAAAAAAAAATGTATGTTATTACCACAGCACTGTTTTGTAAAGGGGCATATTATTGCATATTTATAAGGAAAAATATAAACATACATCAAAAACTGACTATGGCACATTCAACAAAGTCTGTAATTAACTTTCAACTCAATTTCAGAATAATTTCTGACATTTTCAAACTGTAACGATGCATATATATATATAAATATATATATAGATAGATAGATATGTAAATATATATATAAGTTACAGTAACTATAAAAGGCTTTATATCAATTTAAAAAACACTCAATAAATATATGAATCAATATAAATTTAAAACTATTTCTAATTACTAGATAGATAAAATAAATAAATAAATAAATACATAAATGTTCCTGTTTGACCTGCAAATTAATTTAAATATAATATATTATTTACATTATATAATACATATAATGTTTACATATTTTAATGTTGCAATAATCTTTAAACATAGTATTTTCGACCTAAAATCAATCAATTTGAGGTAATATAATATATATTTGACCATAATCTGATTCAGAAACATTATTTGTGATGCTTTATGGGATATTAGAATGACTTGCACTGTTTCAGAAATGAAAAGATTCTTCAGAAAATCTGATACATTTCAGATTCTAATTAAAATTCTAATTTAAAGTCAACATTCTAAAGCAAAAAATATAGATTTTTCTAAAAACTGCTTTGAAGCCTGATCAGCGCGTTTTCTCTATCTTCTGTGACTTTTATTTTGCCTGAACTTCACATTCGGTGAGACTGTGAGCAGCGCCGGTCATGTCTAAGACGGAATACAGGAAACATCATTCATCTGTTCTCTTTGTGAACATAAGCCGAGACTCTATCACTTCAGCTAAACGCAGAATGAATCCGAGGGCTTAAAGACTGAAATATTCAAGCGTGTACATTCAACGCACTCGGGTAAACTGCGTGAATACAGTATAGACTTCTCATTAAAACAACACAGAGGGAGAGCTTTGTTCGGTGTGGTCAGGGACACAGTATATCAGGTGAATGGGCAGATGACCGCCGGTCTCAATTATTCATTCATTTTAATTGTGGCTGTGACGGGTACCAGATTTCCTTTCAATGCCAAGCAGCTGCTTTCAGATCCATCACGGCGTGTTGGAGCAGCACTGATTAACCCCACGCCAACAGGCCGTGATTACATAAAAACTCCTGCGTCCAAAACTCACCGTCACTCTTACACACTCGATAGAGCGAGAGAGCGGGAAGGAGCGGAGAGCAGAGCGAGGGAGTGAGGTTATGCCGGGATACGCACCACGCCTTTGTCTGTCGAGTCACTAGGACAAGGTTTATCAAAGTTGAACCTGATCCGAAGCGGTCTTTTGTTACACGCCGGATACTTTTACACTGGCGTGTTCTCAAACACTGGAGAGTGCGCTGCGCTCCGTGCGCTCTCACCGCGGGAGGGTGTGGGAACGAGGGAACCAGAACAATGATCTGGATCTCAGCGCGGTTCTAGATCACTGCTGGGTACGTTACCGTATGTCCTGCTCAAAACACACACACACACACACACACACGCACAGAGAGACTCCTCCTACAGACACACACACACATAGCTCAGAACAACATTTAGTGCTTAAAGTAACTTAACTACACATTTCCATAACAGTAGAACATTTAAAAGGTCAAAATACACACACAGTGGTGAGAACGTATATGTACACTACTGTTCAAACGGTACGATTTATTTTTTTATGTTCTTGAAAGTAGTGTCTTCTGCTTACTGAGGCTGCATTTATTCAATGAAAAATATGGTAAAATCAGCAATATCTGGAAATAGTTTAATTCTTTAAAATAACCGTTTTCTATTTCAATACATTTTCAAATGTAATTTATTTCTGTGATCAAAGCATCATTACTCCAGTCTTCAGTGTAGAAACATAATCAATGTTTCTGCTTAATATTTTTAATAACTGTAAAAATTATTTATTTTTCAGGATTCTTTGATGAATAGAAAATTCAAACAAACAACATCAAAACATTACAAATGACTTTACTGACACTTTTGATCAATTATAATTTATAATGGTGTCAAATAGAGACTCTTTTCATCTTTAGCAGCTAATATTTTTAGAAAGTAATCTTTTGATTATTTTATTATTGTACAAAAGTAATTTGGACCCAAAGAAACCAAATACTAATAATGATCAGAATGGTCAAGTAAAGAGAAAAACTGTTCAAAATAAACAGAATGAATATGTGAGGTTAAAAAAGAAAGATAGAAAGAAAGAAATACAAGATAATTTATCTGGCTTGCAAAGTTTTAGAGATCAAAACTAAAATGTCAAAAATAACAAATTCAAAAATTCAAAAAAATGATTTTTTTTTTTTAATCAATTAATCATGACCTAACAATTCACTTCTGCTTTTATATGCATTTAACATTTAATTGTAGCTTTCTGGAGTACCTGATCATGATTGGTCAAACATGACATTCTGCAGTCAAATATGTTCACACCACGACGCTACACTGTATAATTTATCGCTGACCCAGGCAATAGATGTCCTACATATATGTACTAGTTTCATTATTGCAAAAAAAGAGCCCCAAAAGCGCGATTATTTAATCACATCTATGCACCATCTCTATCGGTGCAAGTTTCATTATCACAGAATAACCCCCCTCAGGCAGATACAAGCCCTCACATCCGGGTCTGAGTTAATTCTGTGATAATGGCCAGCTGATAAGCACTCACAAAAGAGAAGTATTTTAGTTCTGATGGACAAATCAGTTCATTTAATTCAGTTAGTGAGAGAAAAACAAATGTGCGGTTTGTTACTAAATAATTTCACTTTCAGAAGTATAACTTGGAGACACGCAAACCCAGCCTCATCTATGAATGTGTGCATAAGCAGCGAAGCAACCTAATAAGAAGCGTTTGACCAGTTCACAACCCAAAGAGAAAGTTAGGGGATTCACATCCGCTCACACAACTTGTTTCTGATGACACAGCAGCCCGACACACTCAAACAGAGAGTCAAATACTGCCTGTCTATATGTCATTTTCCTTCCTCGCTCTTCATCTTCAAAAAGGCCTGTGTGGTGATTTGGGTAAAGCTAATCTTTCAAAGCGTGACTAATGTCCTGACCTCACCTTTACACACACAGAGACAGTCACCACTCACTCTGACAACATTCTGACATGAAAAACCAGCGATTAAACACCTCACATCTGATGAATTCAACAGTTAACAATGGATATTCACAGCCAGCCGCCACATTACCTGATGCTGATGTCACAGCATGCTAATTTCAACAGCAATTCAGCAGGTCACATGGTCATGTCATTTCTAAAGTCCATCACTATGGTCACGGCGAGTAAGCCGTGCCGCTATTTATAAACTCTTAGCTTTGCGATTATATGAACTTTCTTTAAGAATTCAACAGGTGTTTTTCTTTAGCTGCTCCTACACATCACATGACTAATCGCCCACCACAAACAGGAAATTAACCACAAATTTGGGTCAAAGACTTCAGAAAGTAGAAAACGTTTTATGCTCATACAATGACTCCATACAGCTCATCCGTTCCATATAACCTAAACTGATGATCAGTTCGTCAGAATCGTAATCTGAACTAGGCATTCCACAATTACTATGTTTAACTAAACTTGACTGTTCTATATCTAGACTTTACTTCACAAAACATAACCAGACTTATTTACTCTTCTATCATTAGACCATGTTAAAATGATACTTTGCTGTAACCAATTTGACTATAACCAAATTTTATTAGACTTACTAGAACTAAACTTTACTTTATCACTAGACCTATAACCAAACCCGACGAGACTATACTATGCTATATTATATAATCTGTTCTATAACCAGAGTAATCTATAATAGACCACAATATAACCAAACTTTATTAAACCTAATATTTACTGTTTTATCACTAGACTAAACTAGAACTATTCTATAACCAAACCTGGTTAGACTTTACTATTACAATAATCTATAATTTGACTATACTATAACCAGATTACAGATCATTACTGTTTTATCATTAGACTATACTTTACTATAACCAAACTTGATTAGGCTTTACTATAAATCGGTTCGATATCTAGACAAAACTATAACTAGACTATACCATAACCAAGTTTATTAGACTATTACTAACGTTTATTGTCCTATCACTATAACCAAATGTTATCATACTTTACAAACTGTTCTATATCTAGACTAATCAATAACTAATTATACTATAATCAATGTTATCAGACGATTACTGAACTTTACTGTTCTATCACACTAGATGGTACTTTATTATAACCAAGCTTGGATTAGACCGTCTAAGATTAGATTTACCAATAACTAGACCAATAACTATCAAATTTTACTAGATTATCACTAAACATTACTAGATTATACCATAACCATGCTGTGCTGTCTACAATCATACCTGATTTTTTATACATCTAGACTAATAAATACCTAGACTATAGCTATTTTTATTAGATTTAGTATTACCAAATTTACTGTTCTATCTCTAGATTAGACTATAGCTATATTATACTATTACCAAATTGGATTATACTTTAAATTAATACTATAAACTATACAACTATGCTATAACTACTCTAATAAGACATAACATAACTAAACTTTCTATTCTACCACTAGACTAAAACTAGACACACTTCACCAAAATTTTATTATACTATAAATGTTATGGTTCCATAACTGCATTACACCATCCTATAAACTTTATTAGATTCTATTATACTAAACTTTACTTTACTATACTAAATTTAACTTTAGTATAATTATGTAACTCTTTATTTTATATGGTAGCACTTTATTTTACAGTCCTGTTCCGCATGTGCATACTATGTACTTGAAATAGTAATTACAATAACTGGGTAATAACTAGGTACTAACCATCAACTTAATCCTAAACCTAACCCATATAGTTAACATATATTATCCAGTACTTTCTTACAGTATAGGTAAGCACATGACACTGTACTGTAAAATAAAGTGCAACCTTTTATATTTTATCATACTATACAATACTCAAACTTTATTAGCCTTCACACACTGTAACAAAACTTTACTGTTCTATAGTTAGACTACACAACTAAGCATTACTATCCTGTACTGTCAAGTCTATCCTAAACTATAGCTATACTTTACTATGACTGTACAAACATCTTTGTACGGTAACACCGTTTATTTTCTTTTAGCTGATGCATCTTTCTTTTCATTTAAGCCTGATCTGATGTGATTTCATCTGAACGCTTTGGGCCCGTGTGTGTGTGTGTTTGAGTGATTTCCTCTGGTCTTCTATGAAAAGTGAGAGCAGCTGATTGGGGAGCATCTAAACTCCTGTAGGTGTTTCCTGTGTGAGAAGAGTCACTGTAACCAGTGGCAACTTCCAGACTCTCTCCTCTCTCTGTTGTTCTGGGTAAATTACAGAAACACACACACACACACACACACACACACACACGTTTGACATGATCACAAACACAGTATTGAGGGTGATGCACCACAACACACGTTTACGTAGAGAGACCGAGCTCAGTCAACCACACACACACACACACACAGAGACTGAGGGAAAGCGGGCCGTTTTGTAATGTTGCTGTAAGATTTTGGTTTTGAAACTGGGTCCACCCACTGGTATGAGAAAAGAGGAGAGGCACAGAGGAGGGGTGTAGGGAGAGAAAGACAGAGAGAGAAATGAGTGTGTGGGCTATCACTCACTCACTCACTCACTCTCTCAGTTTAAAATAAGGACACATTGATCCACCCACCCCAACATCACACACACACACACTGGAGCAGATACCTCAGCAGAAGAGTTTAGGTATCGCAGCGGCCTGATGGACTGACAGTGGGGTTGTAATGTGTGACAGCAGGAAGTGCGCATGATTGAGGAATCATCTCAGAGTTTGGTAGCTGCAGGTTACAGTGTTGTGTCTGGATATTGAGGACTTTCAATGGCTGATACGATAGGTTTAGAGAAGTCTGGCCGATACACAGCTAATAGACAATGACAAAAGTTAATATTAAATACATTAAAATGAAATAAGCACATTTTACACAATATTTATTCCAAAACAGAAGGAAATGTCTTGGCCTGATGGATAGTACACAGGCTGAGCAACCCAAATTAGTTCCAGCTCGGGCAATTTTTCAATACAGTTCCCCATTTTTGTCAATTTCTGTCTTATTTCAGTCTGTCACCATCAATCAAATGAAATGTATTAATGCATTTACAAATTATAAAATATATAAAATATTAAAATTATATATGTATTCACACACACACACACACATATACACATTTATTTTTACAAAAAAAAAAAATTCTATAAATTTATTTATATATATATATATATATATATATATATATATATATATATAAAATATTTTAAATATTGTTAAAAACTGTTAAATGTTTGTCCTGTTAAATATATTAATTGTCCTGTTATTTGTCTGGTAAGGAAAATTAATCAGACAATATTTTGATATTTTTACATTTTCTGAATTAGTAACAGCTTTCTTCCTTAAGTCTGTTCCAAAATCCCCTACATTGCTATCTTTTTAGTTAAAAAAAAACAACAACAAAAAATCAAATATGTATATAACTACATATAACATGGTTCTGTGAGTCACACAGAAATCTAAATATCCAGTGCCGTCATCAATATAGACTTCTATGAACCATGTGTGAGAACACGTCTGTGATATGTGCTTACATTTTTTGCATGAAGCGACATATGTGCATACAGTGTGTGACTGATCACTATGAAAGCTTGCATCTTGTGTGTGTGTGTGTGTGTGTGTGTGTGCGCATGTGTGTGTGAGTGCGCTTTGACAGACATCTGTCTCCTGTGCCCTGCAGCCTGGTTGGTTTTAATTAGGTAGAGCCAGAGGGCCCGAGGGCAGACAGGGGCTAGTCATAATCACTCACACACACACACACACACACACACACACACACACACACACACACGGGCCAGCCTCCCCCTCACAATCCTCCACAAAAAATGTCCTTTCAGAAGGAGCATCTCAAAAAACACAAAACACACACACTCCATCTGTCTCAAACACACGTGTGAGAAGTGTGTTTTACATGCATGATTAGTTTGATTAATGACATGTACATTTCGGTCAGTTTGAGCGCTTAACTGCCTTCAAATGCCTGTATTCACACATGAACGCCAGCACAATGCCATAAACATGAGTCCTGACTGTCTGTTGAAGGTGTGTCAATTACTGAACCACTGTGGAAGTTAATTGGTTTCGATGATAATAATTTGTAATTCCTGCAGCTCAGACAGCAGAGCATGGGTTTGATTTCCAGGGAATGCCTGAAGTAATAAAATGTTTACCTTGAATGCAATGGATAAATGCATCTGCTGAACTGCACAAATGTAAATTTTAATTGTACAACTTGGCTTTTTTTGCATTTTGACAGGCTTGCAGAATGAAACTACATTTCCCATCATGCTCTGTGATTATGACTTGTAAATATGAATAAAATAGTTTAATTTTAAACATAAACTGAACTATTGTACATTATTTGTGCTTCTTTTTGTTGCACTAGCACAAAAATCACAAATCTTGTTTGCGATATGAAAAAGAAAACGAAATTGTTAAATTTGTAAATATGTATTCTAATTACATAATTACGAAAGAGAAATAAATTGCATGTTTGCTTTATTTTAATTACATAATTATGACTTCAGCTTGGACATATACACAAATATACTCACTTCAACTGCACTAATGCACATTATTTGCACTCTATTTTGTTGCACAAAAATCTCAAATCTTTCCTGAGATATGAAAAAGAGCAAGATTTTGTGATTACTTTATTCTAATGATGTAATTACAACTCGTAAATATGATCAAAATAGTTCAACTTTTGAATATGTAAACTTAAATATCAGCTGCACTAATGCACATTGTGCTTCCTTTTGTTGCACAAAAATGTCAAATCTTTGAGATATGAAATAGACAAATAAAATTGCGTGCTTATTTTATTTTAATTATGTAATTAATACTCTTAAATATAAACAAAATAGTTAAACTTTTAAATATGCAAGCTTTAAACATTTATTTTTAACCCAACAAAGCATGTGTATGCATGTGTGATGTAACAATTCTCTCTTTAAGCTGCTGCTAAATCACTAACAAATCACACAAATAAAATAAGGTGGCATTTTGACACATTGGTGATCGGCATGAAATGTAAAAAAAGCCTCAAAATTAAGTTGAAGTTATTATCGATATGCAGTCCACACACACACACACACACACACACATACACACCGAATCAAAATCACAGATAAAGCACCTTTTTCAAAAACGTCCACTATATATGTGTGTGTGCGTGTGTAGAAGATAGCAGATAACACAGATGAAACTGTCCAAAAGACACAACACTTCCAGTAAAAACAGGAGTTGGAGTGTGGAGGGGTTTACTGATGACCTTGTTGCATATTTTGGGCTCTCTATGTGTGTGTGTCGTCCTTGGACAACTGTTTCCCACCCTAGTTGGTGGGTTTGTCTGTAAGTGGGCAGAGATGACAAATTTTTCCCACAAGCCCACACCCTGGAGCACCAAAGCCCCCACTCCCAGAATACATCCGTGCACGGCATCCCACACTGCAGATCCTGAGGCTTAGAAAACAGAATATAAAACTGACGAATGTATGCATCAGATTTGATCACAGTATCAAGAGTTTAAAGGAATTAAAGTTTTTGGTGCTTGACTATGCAAAACGTTACGGAGTTGTGAGTGCTTGCCAGGGTGTTGCTATGCAGTTGATAGGATGTTTGTGTGGCTGCTAGGTGAAATATCACTTAATCATTTATTTAGTACAAAGCACGTCTCTCCTCAACAATCAATGATGTCTGGAGCACAAACGCTGCAGCACTTTGTGACAGAGGTTTGAATTCATCTATACATCTATGAGCAACAGTACTAGAGACGCTTGACTTGACAAACTAGAAAGAAAGAAAAAAACATCTAACCTTACCTGAAATCACAAGGTCACCAAACACACAAGAGAATATCAGTCGGCGTTCTGAATGTGTCTCGTCTTCGTCTGGATGCCGCTGTAAAATAAATACATAAATAAATCATTCTTACTGCATTTTAACTGCAAAAGATTTCTGAGGACTTTGATCTTCATGCTAAACAGGGTTATTATAGTTAAAAAAAAAAAAAAACATTTTGGTTACCGAAAATAAAATAAACGTTAACTTAAGTAAACAACTTAAACTTATTTTAGCAAACTAAAACTGAAAGAAAAAAAAACACAAATAAAAATGACAAAAACTACAATTAAATGAAAACAGAAGATATAAAAATAAAAACTCAAAATAAAATTGAAATGATACAAATCATGTTCAAATGTGACAAATATGATCATCAGGCTTTTGAACATGTATTTGTTCATCTCTCAATCAGCATTGGATTGCATTGCATTATATACTTTGATCATTTAAATCCAGTGTTGGGGGTAACGCATTACAAGTAACGTGAGTTACGCAATCAGATTACTTTTTTCAAGTAACTAGTAAAGTAACGCATTACTTTTTATTTTACAAGAAAATATCTGAGTTACTTTTTCAAAAAAGTAACGCCAGTTACTTAGTTTTCCCATTTATTGACTGACAAGTCTCCTGTCCCCATGTTGGGAGAAATCGGAAGTGTTTGCTGTGTGAACATGATCTTACTGTAGTTCCAGACTAAATGTGAATGTGCATTAATTCATCCCACTCGCAAAAAAAATGATTTAGTATTCATCAAAATGAATTAAAACAGTGAAATGCAAACTCAGAATATTACGCAAACCTGCAATAATTAAATATGTTAAATAACACAAATGTATCTAATCCCATTTTATTAACCAATGTTTTTGCTGCTGACCTTCGATGATCCAGTTCAACCATACTAATAAGCAAAAATGACTTTAGATAAACTAACAATTGTGCTTCATTGTTTTTTTTATTGCTGAAGAGTGTTGAACCTTCTTCTCCTGCGTTCTAGACATGAATTTACTTTTGCTTCAGCCTGAGGTTTATTCATTACACTTTTTGGTGTGAAAGGGCTTTTACATTTGCTATAAATAGAACTTCTTATATTAAAAACAATCAAGCCCTGCTCGTATTTAAAAATTAACGCAAAAGTAACATAACAAATTACTTTCCATAAAAAGTAACTAAGTAACGTAATTAGTTACTTTTTTAGGGAGTAACGCAATATTGTAATGCATTACTTTTAAAAGTAACTTTCCCCAACACTGTTTAAATGGCATCTTACTAAGACATATTATTGGAGATATAGAGCATCTCATTAACATCTCATTAATTTACATCACAATCAGAATTTCATCACTTTTTGGCTAAATTGCATATTTTTGCTTGAGTCTGAGCTCCATATTCTCACTATATCAGACTATATGAGCCATAAAAGCCTGATGTTTCAAATATGATACTCAACATAAAACACACATGCAAACTTTTTGTCTGAAGGTTGATTAAAGTGTTCCATTTTAACAAATGAGATTTTTTGGACTATTATTTCATATGTCAGGCTTTACAGGATCACAAGAAGGTTCTTAGCTGAAGCACTGAAGAACATTTATTAAGAATATTTCGGTTTGGTCTGAAAACGTTTTAAGTGTGTCTAATACAGGAATCTGTTTTAGGTACACGCAGAATCACCTGTCTGAGGTTTCTATGACAACTAACTGAGAATACCTACAAATAATGCTGCATGTGTGTGTTTTTAACTTAATAATAGACACGCGTCTAGCTAATTCTCCAGCTCTTAAATTTCACACTTTACATTCGTCACGTTCACAGCAGGACAAAGAAGTCCATCGAAATCACATTTTACCCAGAATCCCCCAGTAAAACGCTGGCGTTGGTATTAAGTAACTGTGCTGGTTGAAAAGCAGGTCATGATGAATCTGTCATAAATTACATAACTAGGTGGATTCTTGATGTCATTTAGGAAATCCTGTCCATGTTAAAGCGTCGAGTCATGATTTAAAGAGACAGACACTGTGGAAAAATGTCACGGTGCCAAAAAACACAAACGAGGCAGAGAGAGAGAGACTGTAATAGTTTTATGGATTCTGAAACAATAGATTTTAAGGAAACACACTCCCTCTCTCTTTTTTTCCTCACAAAGACGAGCTGTATTTGTGAAAAGGTACAGCGGTCTGCCATTTCTGAGAGTAAAATCTCTCTGTCTGCTGACAGACATGCAGACAACATTTGCAGTGAATTGATTGGATGATTAAACTTCTTGATCTTGATTGTGGCATAATTTCAAAAATCTTTGATTATTCACATCGTTTTTAATTTTTTGTTCATTTTTGACCAGACGCAAGTAGCAAATCAGACATTTTTACTGTTATTATTAAAATAAAATGGTCTCATTTAAAGAAATCTGAAAGATGTTACATTAAACTACAAACATAAACTAAATGAAACATGTTGAGAAGTGACCGTTAATCAGCTGTGAGTGTATTTTAGGAAGAGGCTGTTCATCTTCTCCATGTCCAGTGTTCAGATGTAAAAAGAAAGATAATAAACATTCATTAGTAGGATAAATGCCAACTTTGACTCACAGAATCAGCTAAAAGGTTTTGTGTCAAAAACTACAACACTGTCAGATGCTTCAAATCGCACCAATCACAAAAAAAGAAAAAAAAAAAAAAAAAAAAATATATATATATATAAACTACTTTCTTTTAATTGCATCTTTCTAGTTCTTTCTAGTATAAAAATAATTAGTTTTAACTTGAAATAATTACTATCATAATTGTGCTTTAATTTATGACTTTGATTACATTCAATGCAATTTTTATTTATATTTGAATATAATATATAAATTAATATCATTGGAAATTGAAGTGTCTCAAATGGAAAAAAAAGGTCCAAATTTACCTGTATTCACCCAATAAATTGCTCGTGGCTTTCTACATACAGCAGGTGCATTAAACACAAATATAGCATGTAGAAAACCACATTAAACCGTAATCTTTCATCTTCCTCTTTTACCACATTAAATGACAGTAAATAAAAAGTGGGAGTCAGATGAACGTATGTACTCGTCACACAACTGTGAGTATAAGTTTACACGTTAACTAACTGATTAGCCGTCAACCTCTGGTTTCAGTTTCAACGAAGAGAAATTGAACAGCCCTGTTTGAGCTGCAATATGGGTCAAATCGCACGTATAAAACAACCAACTTCTAATTAACTAGAAAGTCATAACGTCTCCATTCTGGCATTATATAACATGTCGTTTAATTAAACTGACACACATGCAAAATATAAGCAGCAAATTTGCACTGTGTGCCACATAGGAAACAATTCAAAATAGTATATACTGCATACTACTCTTACTCAAGCATATATATGCTCCTGCACTGCAGTGTTATTTTAGTATCACTGATGTACTATTATAGCTTTTGTTAAGATTTCGAATTAGATTTTAGGTTTTAATTTTAGTGAAAGTTTCAGTAATTTTGTGGCGTTTTTGTCATTTATTATTTAGTTTTTAATGTCTTTTTAAATGTTTTTCAATATTAGTTGCTACTGTTTTTGTTATTTTAGTATATACATACATGATACGATCTATTATATGATCAGAATGCCACATGCATACATGAATATAAAAGAATTTATTGTAATTTTTTTTTATTCAGTTTAAGATGCCAACTGGACTCCACTAACTGAATTAAATGCATTGAAATCATGTGAAAATTATTATTATTATTATTTTAAATGTATACCATATACTTTTTGCCATGCAGTATTTAGTAATAATTTCCATTTTATATATACATTATTTTCATTTTCTAGATATTCACATATATATATATATATATATATATATATATATATATATATATATATATATATATATATATATATATATATATATATATTTATTGATTTTTAAGTTATAAAGAGATTATTACAGCACATTTTACAAGAAAACACTACTTCAGTCTTTCTACTTCAATATTTCATGTTTAATTCCAAGAGTTTCTTGCAGTTGCTGTGTAGTTAATTGTGAAACTGACTGGTTTCTACACTAAATTCTGAACATCAGGTCTTCCACCTTGTTCCTTCGTCTAATTCATCTTCTGAAGTCACAGCACATGCATATATAGAACTGGTACTTTTCTCTCTCTTCCTTCATTTGTGCCCAAGTTCGAGTTGCAAATCCTTCACGAATAAAACTAAAAATTCATTTTGTCTGACCCCAAATCAGAGGGTTTGTGCACCATGGGCTTTATTACATACTGAGCTTAAACTGTGTTGTGGAGGAGGATGGGTATTATTATCCTGAGCTTCCCACCCAGCTATAAAAACTACATCGCTGCTCTAGAGTAGATCCACCTCCTCTCTCTCTCTCTCTCTCTCTCTCTCTCTCCTCCTTCCTGTCAGCGTCCACACAAACCTCTCCGTCTGTCCGCGTGTGCCGTTGTTTGAGGCTTGTAGTTGGATGCTCGGCTGCGTTTTTTGTGAATGGAGAGGAGACGCTGGGGCAGACGGGATGGACAGACATCTTTGCGTCCCTCAGAGAAGGAGATGAGACAGGCTCGGATCTGAAACGACACTTAGACCTGGAATAAATCACACGTTCAGTAACACACACACCTGAGGATCTGGACGGGTGAGTGCGTTACAGCCCAGTTCAACTGTTTTCAAGAGTTGTGCATGCGGGAAAGTGCGAGTTTGAGTGGGAATACGCAGGACGTTTGCGTCCGAGGTCTGTTTATGTTTGTTTTGTGTGCATCTCAGGTATAGAGCAGCACGTCTGTGGGCAGCAATTTGATGACTCACGTAATTATTTGGGCCATTCTTTAGATGTCGTCTCCAGAAAATGTGTGTGTGGAGTTTTGGCCTGCTGTAAACGCAAACTAACACAAACATGTAATGACACAGCAAATCGACAATTACACCAGATGCCGCTGGCTCTGATGTGTGTGAAAGCAAAGTGTTATCGAAAGAGTTTCTAAAAAACAATTCGATTCTCACACACTGCAAGAAAGTGCCAATTCAGTTTTTGAGAGGTTGTTCTCATGACCTTTTTAATGCGGCCCACTGATCTAAAGAGGCGATTGACCCACATAGTCACACATAGTCATCTTCACAAACAGTTTTCATAATACCATTAAATATATCATCACATTTTTATGTTTTATGAAATTAGAAGAAGTCTGGGTTTCCATCTATGGACTTGCATCTCTATTTTAAGCTAAACATTTTAACTGCTACTGCGATTGTTTAAAATAAGTGTCATAAATGTTCTATTATATACAGTATATATTTTTTTGTTTGTTTTTTATTATTATTTATTTTTTATTTTTTTATAAACTATGATTTATGAAAAGTGTAAATCGATTACAGTCACTTTTGGGTTGGACATAAAAAAAAATCCACATTGACGTCACGTCGCAAAAATCAGATATGAAAATGTCAGACTGTGATTTTTATTATCAAAAACAGATGCGTCACAACTGTGATGGGAACGTCACCTTACTTTATCTAAATCCATCAAAAACACAAAAGCAAATGCAACTAAATTCATTAGAATTGTTCATTTTTAGACAGTCATTAGATTACCCTTATGTTTTTAAAGGTTTTAAAGGGTGTCATAAGGTGAAAGGTGAATGTGTGTGTGTGTGTTTGAAGAGGGCTGAACACAGATTAAAAACAGTGTAAATTACTGTTTGTAGCAGCTGAAGCGTGTGATGCAGGTGTCTGTAGCGTCTTGCTTCATATATTTACCAAACAGATGAATTACAGCAGACGTTACACAACGGCTGTGTGCAATCCTAATGAGGCTCTTTAAGTGTCATTTATGTTCGTTCTGATCTGTCGCTGGGTGAATCAGTCTACGGGTAAAAAGCAGCTCAAATACACAGCAGAACTCGGGCCAAGACACGAGGCCAAACCTACACACCACACTTTATTATGTTTTCTTTAACTTTGTTGAACAAGGTCCCGGTTTAAGTCTGTGGTCTGTCCTCAATTTGTATTAGAGTACTTGACAACTAACTTGGACATAAAGTTTCTTTTTCTCTGAAATCATAAATATACATACAGACACATAGATACATGCATATAGAATAAATGTAAAATAGATATAAATAAGATATAATAGATACTAAAAACACTAAAAATAGATATAGAATATTTAAAATATATTTTACATAATAAATAAAAATAAGGTTTTATAATATTATAATAAAATAATATATAAATAAATACTAAGACAGATAATGGGTAGATATAAAATATATATATTTTATATAAATACAAAATAACATTTTATGATATTATAATAAAATAATAAAACTGAATATTATATATATATATATATATATATATATATATATATATATATATAAGGAAATAATTCTAAATTGTTGCATATATCTATGTATCCTTATGTATATATTTTATTTGTGTGTGTGTGTGTATATATTGCTTTGTTCAAATATATATATATATATATATATTGTTCAATATATTCATATATTGTTCAAACACTTAGAAACAAAAAACATTTACAAAAATAAATAAATCTAAAAATCTAATTGTTAAAACTATTAACTTGACAAAATGCTTGCTGTGTCACTTCAGCTACCAGTTAACAAAACTAACTACAAAATTTATAATATTTCAACTCTTATCTAATATTTCAAAACTTGTTACAATTTAATGCAAATGTTCAAACCTAATGCCAGAACCTCAAAATTTATAACTCAGACTGTCAAAGCAACACGCGTATGTCTGAAAAATTCTAAACTGAAACGGAAATCAGCTTCACAGTAACCAAAACCACCATTAAACCGTTTGCTGTGTGTTATATGCAAATCAGGCCTTCAGCTGTTCACATGCAGAGCGTTTATCATCTACAGCACCGAGACGAACCGTATTCAAATCCGCACCCTCCTATTGGCTGATGGCTCGAGTGCACGGGCAGGAGGCACTTCTGTCTGTAAACAGGGCCATGAGTCTCAGCGAAGCGCTAATAGACTAAAACCTACAGGTGCCCCTGCAGGTGAGGCCCCTAAATGATCTCCCTCAGGACCCACGAACCCACGGCTGGATTTAGCCAATTTAGCAGCAGTCTGAGTCGCCGTGAGTCTGAGCAGCGTGACACGCGCTCGCTCCTGTCTGAGACTCCAGCCCTGCCTCCCTGAAGAGGCCATGATGAAATCTCTCTCACAAATGTTAACTGTTTTAACTTTTGGAGAAGATGTTGTAACTTCACCCTATCAAGAGTTGGTCATCTTTGCATCACAAAGTCAGGCAAGGCATCCGGTGTGCGCTAAATGCATGCATTCAACCTGCAAAACACAGAGTCAGTGCGCACCGACTTCACGTTAACGAACAATCGCTATTAATTGTCGAGACTTAAAGTCTCTGTCCCAGTTAAGACGATCATCAAAGCTCGCGTGTGTGTACGCATTTAGTTCAAACATCAAACACAGGTGTGTTATTTTGAACGATCAAAGGACTGAGGGGGTAGTTTGGGTTTTTACTCACAGTGTCATTTATGTTTTAAGTTATGACACATTATGATTGATGTTGAACTCAGAATTAGTAATGCAAAGAAGAAAATAGGAAAAAAGGTTATTATTCATGGCACTTAAATCACACCGCATGCATTCATTTCTGAAAGCTGCTCAATTCAGTGCGATTCAACTAATACATTTAAACGAATTGAGTCAAGCGATTTCGTGAATCAGAACGTGTGAATTTTTGCATGCCAGCAATGAGGACGACGCAATATCAAAGCAACACATTGAGCTAACTTTTTGTTGTTGTTGTTTGTGGCAGTGCTGCTCCTGAATAGCGGAAGCACTGATACGCACACGCAGGCATCCTTTTCAAATGACAAACGCGTCTCTGTGCTGAAATGAGTGTGTGGCACTTTGTGGGGCATTTTCTTCACCTCTTTATACAAACTGTAGACACCAGAACAAATGCTGAGCATCATTTTCAGATCCTCAGATTATCTCTAAACATCCTTTACAATCAAACATGACATTTGATACGGCTGGCAATGATCTGGCATGAAGCAAAATGCAGCTGATAAGCATCTGAAAATGCAAATAAGCTACTTTTATTAATTTGATCAATTATTTTCATTAAATGCTTTACTTTTATATATCATTTAATTTCCTTAAAACAATCATTTGTTTATTTCAAATTGTTCAGAGCCTCCAAAAATGCTCCAAAGGAATCTTCAGGACATTTACTCAACAAAATAAAATGAAAATATTCATTTTTGTTATATATTTTACAGGTTTTCTTAGGCTACATGAATCTGTGCTTGTAAAAAAATCTGTCAAACTAATCGGATTTACTGAAACAATAATGAATGTCTGACTGCCAAATTATGTTGTCAGCAGCATGTGAACACTACGATTAAATATTTCTCAGTGCAAAATGACATCTTCCTATCATTACAAACAACAAGCAGACCACAAAAGCAACCTAATACACATCTGTAGAAAAATCTACTGCACTCCAAATGATTATCATATCACTTCACAAAGAAACGTGCAAACACGGATGTTCCGTCTAGAGATGGACAAACTGAGCTTTATTCGAAGATACCTATCTGAAGCATTACTGCTTTACTGGCAGAGCCACATCAACAGTTTAGACAGGATTTCAGATAGCATCTCACTGAGGTGTGTGCGAGTCAGTTTTTGCCTATATACTGGGAACAACAGCTTAATAATGTCAATGAAAATGTCAAAAAAAAAATCAAGATACATTTACTTGACTTAAGATAATGAAGAAATTATCAAAATTAAGTGCGTTTACGCTTAAAACAAGAAAAAAGATGCATGTACTTAAGAAGGAAAATGACTTGGGATATTACGTTTTTTTTTTTTTTTAAATCAAATAGAAATGAGTTTATGCTTCAAACAAGTTTATGCTTAATTCAAAGGGAAAACAAGATAATTTTGATTCTCAAGTAAATGCATCTTCTGCAGATAAAGTTATACAAAAAAAAATTAAAAATCTGACAAAATTAAAAATCAAAAAACGCAAAAGAATTTCTTGAATAATCAGTAGTATTAATAATCAGCTTCCTACAGGACCAGCAGAAGTCTGTGGTGCTTCTGCATGTAGATTGCGTCATCCGGAGGGAGTAAATTGTGAAGGCCTGAAGGAGTTATTCAGTGTTAAGCGAGTGCGGAGGGGCCAGTGGGCCCTCAAACACACACACACTGTAATTATGCGAGTGAGTGAGGAGGTGTGGGGGCCGGCCGGAGAAACGCATGCGCTCCCAGGGTGGGTGGGAGACCTCACTGTGTCTCTCTTCCTTCTTTTTCACTCCCTCCCTAGTGTTGTTTTTAGCTCCGAACGCCTATTTAACTTGGCTGGATTTTCCAGGGTGGGGCACCACTTTTTTTTCTTTCTTTTTTTTTTGAGTTTTGCCCAACCTGTCAGGGAACTTCTGGGGACGCGAGATCTCATCCTTCCCTCTTCCTCTGTCTGTCTTTGAAAAGTGTTTGTGTTGTTTATACACATTTTTAAAAAAAGAATAAAATGTCACACATACCAGTGTTTAGTATTATTGAGATACTATTATAATTTTTAACATTTTGAATCTGAATTTTGGATTTTTTTTTTCTTATATTTTGTTATCATATTAATTTTAGTTAAATTTGTGTGTTTTTGTCATTTTTAGTAGTTTTTGATTTTCTCTCTCTGTAGTTTTATACATACTAACAAAATTAGTTTTATTAATAATATAATACATTTTCTGCTAAACTTTAAGCTAAACTTCTGTGTAATATAATCTTTAAAAACTCTCTCTCTCTCTCTATATATATTATTTTACATTCATTTTTGTTTCAGTTATTTTAATACATCAAGTTATTCTAATTTAAAATGAGAAATGTTGCTTTGGCAACTAGCTGAATTAATTTTTTAAATATTTAATTTAATTTCAGTTTACATTTTTTCAAGTAATGAAAAGTTTTCTAATGGTTTTTCATTTTAGTCTTTTAGTTTTAATTAACTATAATAACCCTGACACATACAAGGTTTAATATTACCAAAGAACAAACTAATCATGCATTTTATTTTATATATTATCTACAATATATTACCATTCTAAGTTTCCATTTCCAATCTCATGTTGGTTCATTCAGGCCAAATGTAATCCATTATTTCTGTTGCATCTATATATATTTTTTTTTACCCGAAGGGTCACATTGTTTGATAAACAAGGTTCTTCATTTAAAAGATACGTTCCTTGTTAGTGGACTATATGTTCAAACTGTAATTATAGCAACCGTCTCCTAGCAACAGTGTAAGGGACATTAAAATGTTGATTGGTAAGCGCTGAGCTCAATATTATAGAGAATAAAGACAGACAATGGACAAGTAAAACTCGAAAACACCAATAGCTCATTTACTTTGGCACACAGGCCGTTTTTGGACCATTGAACGCCAGTCGACAGCTCCGGTGGCGGCGGGACATATGAAAGCATCCATCCACATGCCTGCAGTGACCACGGGGACGAGACACACTGAGATTAAACTCTATTCATAGCCATGAATGAAGGACAAAGCTGCCAAAACGCCTCTTAAAAAGTCACTGTAAACATTTCAGGGAATCCGCAGGTACAATTCAGGCTCCATTCATGTAGGCCTGTAGTTTAAGAGCATCTGAACGGAGATCTGCAAAATACAGCTTTTCCAATCCTTTATTATTTTTGGACAGTGTTGTGTAGAAGTACACTTCTAAAGTAGACTTAAGTCAATTTAAAAAAAAGGATTTCATGCATGTCAATTAAAGTAGCTGCAATTAAACAGCACCGGTCTCTCGTGAAACACGAGTAAATCTGGGGGCGATGGTGACGTTTACTCATGCCCTGACACTTTTTTCCCGTGGAAAGCAGAAACTAGAGCCTGACCCCTTTTGTCTTCCTGTGCTGTGCTTTTTTCCGAACGTGACAAAGATAAGTGTCAGCTTTTCTCACAATGCAAACCATCAGATTTAATTCGCTATCTTTTGAGGCCTTCACAACAAAATAGCCTCTGCTATCAATGTATACGGCGTGAAAAGCAGAAGCCAGTGGAGTTGTTGTTTGATAGCAATCAGAGAGAACCAGAAACAGAGATTTGCTCCTCGGACGCTTGACAGGAGCTAATTAATTATCTGATTGTGCAACGTGTCCTCTTTAACCGCAAAGTGCACAGAGTAACGCACTTTTGCAGAAACAAGCATCTTTAACTCAAATCTCACTTTCAGTCAATTATTGTGGGGCTGGCCAAAAAAATATTTTTCCATATCTTTTGCTATCAATATCTATCATGATATTCATTTTAATGGGAAAGGAAATGCATTCCACATGTCTGTTAGACGCTGAAAAAGAATGAATACATAATTTGTTTGTTTATAAGGAAACTTCATAGAGAAAAATCAATCCTTTATATTATATATTTTATTTTTTCTGGATTCTGTGTTTTATGATTTCATATCAATTTATCATCAAAAATGGTTTCTAATTAGATTAAATTACTCAGTCTTTTAACATGCAATCAAATGAAAATATAATTAAATGTAATAGAGTAAAATCTGTTTTCTGTATTTTAGTTTTTTTTTCTGGATTCTTATGTTTTATGATTTATTACAAATGTATAATCAAAAACGGTGTCTAATGAAATGAATTTAATCAATTTTTTTAACATGCAATCAAATGAAAATATGATTAATTTAAAACAAACTTTGCATTTTTTTTTTTTTTTCAATTAAAGTGCTGCCAAACACAACTTTTAAAAATATCTTGGTTGCATGATATCCCCTAAATAATAATGATAATAATAATTGGACACTGTAAAGTACACTGTAAAAAAAGATTTTTCAAAGTTGTAAATAAAAAATTATTGAAGTATGTTTTACAAAAATATACTATTTCAGTTTTTCTATTTCAAAATTTCACATTTAATTCAACGTGTTACTTGCTGTTTCGTTGTAATTATTTGTGAAATTGTTTTAAACCATTTTTTTTCAGTATACATTTTACAATAGTAATACATTTCTGTCAAGTTAAAAGTCAACTTTTATTTTGCCGGTTTGTAGTGAAGAGCTAGATGATCGTCTAGAGGAAAGGCGAAATATTTTACTTAAAGTACTTAAAAATCTCTTATTAATATTATGGAATTATTCTTCAATATTCATTTACAATTTCATTTATTCATTTAACAGATGCTTTAGCATTTAGCGAACGCGACTTCATCCATGTTTCGATAAATGTGACCCTGGAGCACAAAAGCAGTCATAAGTCGCACGGCTATATTTGTAGCAATAGCCAACAATACATTGTATGGGTCAAAATTATCGATTTTTCTTTTATGCCAAAAATCATTAGGATATTAAGTAAAGATCATGTTCCATGAAGATATTTTGTCAATTTCCTATCGTAAATATATCAAAACTTAATTTTTGATTAGTAATATGCATCGCTGAATTTGGACAACTTTAAAGGTGATTTTCTCAATATTTAGACTTTTTTGCACTGTCCTATCTTAACAAACCATACATTAATGGAAAGCTTATTTATTCAGCTTATGAATTATGAATGGTTTTGTGGTCCAGGGTCACAAATATCTATTTATCGCCCAGCCTGGTTTTAATGCATGACAGCTCTGACCGATTTCACTTTTTTTTACCTGCACACAGATTCCTCGGAGAGGATGGCGCACACAGACGAGGACCTGATCGGAATCCCCTTCCCGAACCACAGCAACGACGTCTTGTGCAGTCTTAACGAGCAGCGGCGGGATGGCCTGCTTTGCGACGTCATCCTAGTGGTCCAGGACCAGGAGTACCGCACCCATCGCTCCGTCCTGGCCGCCTGCAGCCAGTACTTCAAAAAACTCTTCACAGTGGCCACCGGCTCCAGCCCGGACTCCAGCACGCACGCCGTCTACGAGCTGGACTTCGTGGCGCCGGAATCGCTGACGGCCATTCTGGAGTTCGCGTACACGTCGACGCTGACGGTCACGGCATCCAACGTCAAGGAGATCCTGAGCGCCGCCAGGCTCCTGGAAATTCCCTGCATTATAAACGTGTGTCTTGAAATCATGGACACGGGAGGAGGTGGAGAACGAGGAGGAGGAGGAGACGGACCTCCGGAAGGAGAGGAGTTTGAGGGGGATGACGAGGAAGATGAGGATGAAGAGGACGAGGAGGAAATGGAGGAGGAGGTCGACTCCAAAGATGGAGAATTTGAGGACAACAACAGCGAGAAATCCACACAAGGGGCTGATAACCAAGAGAAACTCAAAGTTTGGGAGAATGGGAGGACAGTCAGCCAACCCTGTAGCTCCCAACAAGGAGCGCCTAACCCGGATGGCCAAGAATCCAAAAGACGCCAATCGAACACTCCGGAAGCCCAGAAGCCCAGAGGGCCGGAGGGATTGGAGGGCCGGGCGCTGAAGGACTTCTCGATAGAGTCTTTACTTCAAGAGGGACTCTATCCGAAAGTGCCAGGCCTGGAAAGAGGCGCCGGATTCTCGCACCTTCTCCCAGGCTTCTATCCTCCCATGTGGGCAGCAGAATTTCCAGGCTACCCTCAGATTCTGGAGCCCCGACGCCCTTCCCACCCTTTCCCCAATGCTTCGCTAGAAAACGGCCCTTTGGACCTTGCGGTCAAGAAAGAAGTCATCAAAGAAGAGCTGAAAGATGAGCCCACAAACCCTATCCTGCACAGAGACTTCCTCAAAGACTTCATGAGTCCAGGGTTGGGAATAACCTCTGACCCCAGCCTCGGTCAGATCAAAGAAGGAGCGGAGCTGCGGTCCTACCTGAGTTTTCTTTCCGCCTCCCATCTCGGGACGCTGTTTCCTCCGTGGCAGCTGGAGGAGGAGAGGAAGATGAAGCCCAAGGCGTCACAGCAGTGCCCCATCTGCAACAAGGTGATTCAAGGAGCGGGAAAACTGCCACGGCACATGCGAACACACACCGGAGAGAAGCCCTACATGTGCACCATCTGCGAGGTCCGCTTCACCAGGTGAGTTGGGTTAAGGTGACACAAACTTGAGCCCTCGATCCTAGGTAAATAGCACAAATGAGAGACGATGAAGTGATGACACTAGTCAAGTATACTTTACTACTTTAGTATAGAAGTTGTTTGTATTTTTTTTTTTTTTTATAAAATTATTATTAAATTAAATTTTTGTTTTAATTGATTATTTTTAGTTTATTCATTTAAAAAGTATTATTAAATTACAATTAAAACAACGATTGTATTATTATAACAATTAAATTAGTAATTACTTAACATATAAATGTATTATTTACAATTTAGTTTTATTGTTTATAATCTTATTTTAATTAAATTCTTATTAAATAACTATTAAAACTTTTGCCACCTTTCTTTATAGTGATAGTTGATATTGTATATTTTATATACTTCTAAGTATTAAAATTATTATTTACAATTTAATATTTTATTTTTACAATTTTATTTTTCTTACATTTTATTAAAATTACTACTAAATGCCTATTTATTTTTTGCCATTTTAATTACAGCGATAGTTAATGGGAATGATGGTGGCTATATTTTGTATTTTTCTATACACACATATTAAAATGATTATTTAACATTCAATTTTATTATTTACAATTTAATACTTTTATTGTTTATATTTTTATTATACTTTTATTAAAATTATTAATAATTTATAGTGATAGTTGATGGGAATGATGGTGGCTATATTTTGTATCTTTCTTCTAATTATCAAAATTCACGTTTAGCACTTAATTTCACTATTTCTATTATTTACTATTTTTAATTGTATGATTTATGATTTTATTTCTTCATATTTTTATTAAATTACTATTATGAATACTTCTGAACTTTTATTTAAAGTGATAGTTGATGGGAATGATGAGATGAGAAGGAGACGATCGGATCATGAAGTACCACAATCTGGATTTGCATAATCCAAAAATGTAAATATTGTCAGAATTTACTCACCCTAATGTCGTTCCAAAAATGTTATGACTTTCCTTTATCTGAAGACAACAAAAAAACAGATATTTTGAAAAATGTTTTTGTCCGCACAATGGAAGTCAATGGGTTCCAAAGCCACATCAGAATGTTCATTTTTGGGCAAACTATCCCTTTAACATTTCAGGACTGTTTTTAACATCAATTCAAGCAGATAGAGTACAAGAATAGCACTTTAAAATGAACAGTCACTAAAAAGGAGCAGACATACTGAAAAAGACAAAGAATGTTTTACAATGACAGATTTACGAGAAAGAATTCTGACTTGCTGTCATGTAAGCCAGCAAACTTTTCCCCTCAAACAAATTACACTGACTGTCTACTAGAATAAATAGCCTCTTTGAAGCTGAAGAGCTAAGCTTCAGTATTACAACAATGAAACGGCACATGAAAACTAGAGCAGCATCATAAGGACAAACCTGCTGTGAAACACTTTATGCATCACTGTGGTCGGAGCCGCATGAGGTTTCCACACTGTAATAAAAGCCAAAGCGTAGTGATGTTAATATAAGACCTACATTTCACTTTTGGGCTCAAACGCTCTGTAGAGGAATGAAATTTCGATGAGTGAGATCTAGACTGAGAAATAGATCAAACGAAGGCTTCTGAGCTTCTGGATAACTCATCTGGATACCACATAACAGGAACACTAAATCCGGTTTTCGTGTTTTTTGGGTTTTTCTGTCGCTGCTGCTATTGAGCAACTTGCAGCTGTCTGCTTTTCAAGTACGAAGGCGTACACCTGCTTGTGTGTTTTTCTGCATGCATGTACGCTTTTCTGCGTGCACGGTGTGTGCCTTGAGGTTTTGCAGGGATTCTTACAGGTATGCAGAATAACCTCAAAACCCAAACTTAGATGAATAGTTCGCTCTAAAATGAAAATTTGCTGAAAATGTAATCGCAATCAGGCCATCCAAGACGAAGATGAGTTTGTTTCTTCGTCAGATGCAGATAAATTTAGATATCACTTGCTCAGCAATGGATCCTCTGCGGTGAATGGGTGCCGTCAGAATGAGAGTCCAAACAGCTGATCAAAACATCACAATAATCCACACCACTCCAGTCCATCAGTTAACATCTTGAGAAGTGAAAAGCTGCAGGTAAGTAAGAAACAAATCCATCAAGATATTTTTAACTTCAAACCATTGCTTCCAGCTAAAATACAATCCACGATCCATAACATTGCTTTCCCTAGTGAAAAAGTCTGAATCAGGAGAGAAATCTGCACAGATCAAGCACCGTTTACAAAACAGTCTGTCTTTTGATGTGAGAGACAACAGGAGATGGATTTTTCCACTGGAGGAAGAGTTATTATGGATTATGGATGCACATTTTTAAGTTAAAAACATTTTAATGATGGATTTGTTTCTTACAAACATGCAGCTTTTGTCTTCTCAAGACGTTAACTGATGGACTGGAGAGGTGTGGATTACTTGTGGATTATTGTGATGTTTTTATCAGCTGTTTGGACTCTCATTCTGACGGCACCCATTCACTGTAGAGGATCCATTTTTGGGTAATTTCTGAGTGAACTGTTCCTTTAATTGCTGTTTTTCTCTTTCTCAGGCAAGACAAGCTGAAGATTCACATGCGCAAGCACACCGGCGAGAGGCCGTACATCTGCCTGCACTGCAACTCTAAATTTGTTCACAACTACGACCTGAAGAACCACTTGCGCATCCACACCGGCGTGCGGCCGTACCAGTGCGAGCACTGCTACAAGAGCTTCACGCGCTCCGACCACCTTCACCGGCACATTAAACGGCAGAGCTGCCGCGTCTCGCGCCCGCGACGGGGCCGAAAGCCCTCCGCCTGGAGATCCACCAACTTCCTCTTCCCTCCAGATCCCAACGCTCTCCAAGCGGACAGGACCATGCGGATTCCCGCCGCCGGTGGCGCCCCCTTGCTGGCAAAACAGCAGCCTACGGGAGGAAAAACGCTGGAGGACATCGACGGTGACAGCCGAGAGACTGACAGGAAGCTCATCTCAGAGGATGTGAACAGAAAGCGGGGCATGTTTGCTTTCACAGTGGCGACGGAGGACGTTCTGCCACACCCGCCTTTCTATTCGGCGACCTCTGACCCCTGGGCCGTGAGACTGGAACGAGCTCCGCCCATTCCCGAGGCCGCAAAGTGACTTGTTAATTCCTTGAAACAGCTGCTCGCTTCGGACGCCACAAAGTCTTTACGAACCGGGTTCAGACTCTGTAATATTAAATGAGAATTACATTTTTTTTTTTTTTGTTTGTTTGTTTCATAAGTCAGCTTCCACATGGGATGACAGGGATTTTAAATGCTTTTTAAATAACTAGATTTGTTAATATCTTGGATGTGCATTTGTTAAAGCTGTTTTTGATGCTTCAGCGTTTGCTAACAAGGGTGATGCGCTCATAGACTGTTCAGTGCAATGGAGTATGTGAAAATCGAATGCAAAAATTTGACAATCAAGTATGCAGAAAGAAAAAAAAAGTCCTGCTGAATAAGCTAGAAGCTTTGATGTTCGCATTGTATTATCTGACAGGTTTTCTAATTAAACAGTTTTCAGTGAAGCTAAATCCTAAACACAAGGAAAATTACAAATTTACACGTCGTAATCCACTATGCAAAATACAAAAGTGGTTCAATTTTTTTTTGGAATTGCCACAGAAACCACAAAGACAAAATTAATAAGAAAAACTCAGGATTACAAATAATTTTTTTAACAAAAACAATTTTTTACAGCCAAAATATCACATTATGATGAGATGTCAAAACAATCTGCAGTTAATCATGCAATTAGACAAAAGAGAAATCCTGCAAGTTATTTTTTTCTTATAATTATTTATATTGTGCATTTCAAATTGACCCTTGATTAAATCGAATGCTGTTTAAAATAATCATTTGTATAGATGGCTTTCAGGTTCTACAGTGGAATTGTTCATTATTGTAAGTGTTTCTATTGTAAAACATCCAAAGATGTGTTGTTAAAGAACAAACTTGAAATCCAATCTGTTTGCAAAGCAGTCTTTTTCACATATGAAGTGTCTTGGAGGTGCTTGTCGTGTACAGGAAAATGAAACGGGGGGGAAAAACATCCACAACTTTGATACTGTTCCTCATCTGAATGGCTAGAGTAATTCAGCAACGTTTAAACTGAAACTAAACATATTTTCATGCTATTTATGCATATTTAAATAAGCCTTGGCTATATTTTACTAAGATGTTTTATAAAGACACTAACACATTTGTGTTCCGGTTTATCTGTTTTCAATCAAGAGAGAATGTGTCAATGCAGTGTACGATATTTGACATCAAACCCTCTGAAATCAAAACAATACGGTAATAAAAAAAAAGCATAAAATACCCCCTTCAAGACATTTAACTTCTAAAACACCCACAAAATAAAATGCACAAGTACTCCAAATGAGAATTAAAATCATCTTGAAATTGAAATTTTAAGTTTCTGCACTTCACACAAGACATTTAAGATGTTTTTATCTTGGTGTGCAAAATGCAAAGATGTTTCAATGGCCATGAACAATGAAGGTGCTTAAAGATGTGTGTGTATATATATATATGAAGCCCTTCTGTGGCGACTGGTGGGAACTTACTTGCACTATTTGTTTGATGATGTTTTAATATTGGTTACGATATATTGATATTTCTTAAAGATTTAAAAACATACAAAAAAAAGAAAAAAAAGAAAAAATCACAGAACATGTCTGAGATATGCACTTTACTCCTCTTTAACACAAGAACAATTTCAGTGAAAGTCATTTTTATAAATGTGTGTGGTATTTGTATATTAGATTAATCCCTGGTAAACAGAATCAAAGAACTGGAATAACAATAAAAAAAAGCTTTTTCAAGAACCCTGTGTCTTTTTATGGCTCATTTCTTTCTTGGAAATCTGACAAAGGCGACTCTGCAGAAGCAGGTCATTTAATGAGGCTTTTATCTGCAGTGATGAGGTCTAGTGCGTTAAAGGTCTCTTTAGAGTATTTTAACGTTAAATGCCATACATGAGGGTACAGCGAAGACAGATTCATTCTCCCTCCTAAACGTCCAGCTTTCTGGATGATGGAGCAGATCTTTAACAGCTAACTTACCTCAACCTAAAATTACTCTGAAATCATAGCATGCGGTAGTTTGTTATGACACAAGGCAGTGAGGATCCAACAGACAGCCCTCTCTGGCACAATTAACCATCTCTGTGAGTAATCTAAACCCACACGCTAGAACTGCGCTTCAATTTGAGCCAGTTTCCCAAACACATACTAATGCTGTTTTGAATTGTGAAGAATGTTTAAAGTAGGATTGCTATTAGATTCAATTTACTCATTTAAATTAGTCTTAGTCTTTCTGAAAAGAAGATTTTCTGACAATTAATGTCATGTAACAACTGCATGTTTACTGCTAGCATCTCAAACGGAGTGATCAAATGAAACCATTATAAAAATTCAAAATTATTTGAATTACCAGAAAGATGAGAACAAACTTATTTTATATAAATATAAGACAAATTCTCTGAAATCTTGAATAATTAAAAGATTTTAAAGTATGATTACTACATTACATTAGATTGCTTCAACACAACTAGTCTTAATTCAGTGTTCAAAGTTAAAAAAAAAAAATGGGGCATTAACAATTACAAAAAAATACAGCCCTAAAATTAAAACTAATCAAAATGTAATTTTCCGTTCATTTAAATACAATATGTATTTTATATATGCCACCTCTTTTATTGCTATCTAGCGCCCTCTACTGTAAATCAAGGTAAAATACACATAACAAAAATGATAAGTTCAAAAGTTTAACATTTTTTCCCACACTGTTCTTTGCTATATACAATTAAAATGATTTGCTTAAGGAAAATATAAAACCACATTTCTCATTTGACAAATAAAAAAACGGTTTACCTGTAAACTGCGGAACATGAGTCCTTGTTGAGTTTGTTTCAGGTAAACAAACGTATATAAACCAGTCCCATGCTAGTTAATTGACTCTTTAATGTATATCGCAATTAATTATGACAGCGTACTGAACACGAGTTCTGTGATTTTCCATCATCTGTGCAAAATGTTACCTCACCTGGTAACATAGTTCGTTAATCTCACCTTTCGTTGGTGAAATTGAGTCATACATATCCTAAACCTCCTCTGGCTTCCATCCATAAACTTTCTGCTTATTTTGTAATGCATATTTTTATTTTTCTTGCAACTCGACCGCGTGTTTACTTTTCCCACAAGTCAACCGATTCTAATGCCAAATTGAATCATTAATTTGAACCGGTTCTTTTTTAGATGATTCGAGCGAACTGATTCACATTTCACCGGTACGAGCTTTGTTTAGGAGTAAAACTGTGATGTGCATGGTGTACAACGCGACATTTGATTTACCCGAAAACATAGTCATTAAGAGCAGTATTTAAATATTTCTTTAAAACGTGAATAAATAACACGTAAAATTTATTAAGCGATAACTAAAATGAATCGATTCGCTCAAACGATTCTGACGGTTTATAAAATGGAAACTCTTACTACGTACTAAATACTGCATAACGTACACTACTAAAAACAGCAAGTTGAACATTTTTCATTACGCTTTAAATTTTTCAAACAGTGATATGCTATATGTCAGAGCAAAAGATTAATTTATTTAAGAAAAATGACAAGATAGTCTTGTTTTCCAAGAAAATGATTAAAATAAAGTGAGTTTATGATCAAAACAAGAACAAATATCAGCCAATGAGATGAGAAAAATCAACTTAATTCAAAAAAAAAAAAAAAAATTCCATACTCAATTGACATAATTGCTTTTGGCTCAAGCATAAACAATTCTTGGAAAACAAGACTACTCATCTTTATTTTCCATTTCAAGTAAAAGTACTATATTTGAACTAGAAAAGACAAAAATAGTATTTTTTTTTTTTTTTGCAGTTCATGCAACAGGACTTTATGAATTTAAGACTTTCAGCTCAGATTTAAGAATCTTTCAGGCCTTAAATTGTGTTCTAATTCTTATAGCCATATGAAATTCTGTTTGCACTGCAAACTTCTATTTAGTATTAAACCACTTTAAAATCATAAATTTGGTTGTT
This sequence comes from Onychostoma macrolepis, assembly GCF_012432095.1. Classification (NCBI taxonomy): domain Eukaryota; kingdom Metazoa; phylum Chordata; class Actinopteri; order Cypriniformes; family Cyprinidae; genus Onychostoma; species Onychostoma macrolepis. Next base: position 27,596,795 of record NC_081175.1, read on the forward strand.
GCAGTTATACGGTACTTTGCAGTGATTCCCTTGTGGCAGCTAATAAATAAAAGCCTCATTTCACAGTATAGCTTACACTTTTGGAAAAATAAGATAATTTTACAGTTGTGGACAAACTAAAACAAATCAGAGAATGCAAGAATCTGTCATTTACCATAAAGTAGTTAATGCAAAGTTATCAGGGTTTTGAAATCAAAGGCGTTTTGGCAAAATCACCATAACTCAACTTAAAATTGGTCACAGCAAAAGTCAACATTTAAACCATTAAGATTGACAAGTTAACATTAATGTTAGCCAGTAAACAAGAACACTTCCAAAAACTTACAAATCATTTATTTCTACCAAAAACACTATAGGAATGAGATTTCAATGAGCAACATTGCTGGTCGCTAGCAAATATCCTAATTGACAAAAAGATTCAAACTTAAGCATTTTAACTGAGAAAGCAAGTAAAAAAAAAACAAAACAAAAAGTTTAAAATCAAAGCAACAAAAGTGGACATTTCTAGTCACTATTAGATGCATTACCCAAAACGCTGACATCCACAGGACTCTGGTGTTTTAAACGGCTCTCCTACGCTATGCAACAACAGGAAGTAGAACAAGCATCTGGAAACATTGAGAAAAATGTACTCAAAATTGTTTTATTTCAAAAGCTCTGGCAGCTCCCGAACCTCATGTGGCAAATCCAGTAGACATGTAAAATACAACCATACAATACATTATTCAAAAAAGGTACCAAAAAGTACAGTAAAAATAACACTTCCATCTCTGGAAATGTGGACAAAAGGAAAATAAAATAAAAATAAAAATGTGGAAGTGACATTGCTTCCCCTATTCATCTGTTCTGTACAAATGGGTCATGATCTCATCCGGTAAAAGGAAAGAGCCCGCAGGTGTGTGAACTGCTGTCGTCGTCGTCACGGTCAGACTCCTGGTTTTTGGGAATACTTTAGTCCTGATGAGAAACAAACAGACATGGTCAGTGGCAGGATGGAAAACATTGAGAAAGACAAATGCAAAGCAGAGTTCTGCATGCACAGATTAAAAGTAAAGCAAAATATTCCATCAATCGTCCATTTAAACCTTTTACAAGGATTTACAAACAATTCAAAACAATGTTAGAAAATGCAGCCTTCCTTCAAAGTTTCACGTTTAATTCAATGTTATTTGACGTTTCTTTGCAATTGTAAAATTTACTAGCAATTTCTGAGAATTTTCTACACCAAAATCTGAATTCTCCAGATGTAAGTGTCTTGTATCGCAAGGCTTCAAAGCTTGACAAGAACAGATCTCCATTATTTTGGCCTTATTTTTTTTAAACGCCAATGCAAGTGTCCAAAGAAATTTACTTGAAGCAAAACAACATGTCGTCTTTTGAAAAACTGGAGCTCATGACTAAAAACAAAATCTACTAATGAGCTCAGAAGAAAAAAAATAAAGGGGAAAATAAGCTTCCATACCACATTGAAAGACATTTGTCCTCGTTTCAAGAATAAACAATCAAATTTAACCATTTCAGAAAATGCATCATATCTTCAGTTTGCACCTCAAGTAAACATCTTAAGGATGTTCAGATATTTGTACTGGAAAACAGCAAAAACCAGTGCATGCCACATTTAATGCCAAGACTATAAATTTAAAGCTTTAATTTGTGAAAGCTTGAAAAGAAGGCTATAAGATCTGCAGAAGCGTCAAACTCAATTCAAGTTCTTCTCATTTGATAGTGTCAGTGCAGTCAAATCAACATTTCTAAGTAGTGTTTCTTAAACCCCAAGCAAGAATAAGGAAACAAACACGTTTATCCATTGATAGTCACACACTACCTGTTCTGCATGATCAGTATGGCTTGTAGCTACTCTGGTGGCCTCCACGTCTTGGTGTTTTCCCATAGCTTGTACCGCCCTGGTCTGGAGAAAATAAAGTGTGTGAATTAGGGATGGGTCACGATTTTCGAATATTCGATTAGTTGATTTAATAGAATATCGAATAGGCCGTGCGATTTTTTTTTTTTTTTTAAGAATTCTTCATGTTTTCGGTGCTGACGCGTTCATTTAACCAGAGGGAGGCGCTGCCGATAACGCACCTAAAAACTGTCAAAGACAACAGAAGAACACCACATTCTCACACGCATGTCTATGCTCACGCACACTGTAGATTTGAGTCAGGATTTAACCGCCAAACTTTTTCCTCAGGCAGCTGATTTGAAATCAGCAATTTCCTTAATCTAGTGCTAGCAGCAGCCCATCCATGACAAAACTTCGAACTCGGGCCGAAGGTAAATACACACAACTACACTGAGTGTGGACCTGCCGCAAGTACAACAGCTTTCAGCAGAGATCGGCCCAGAGAGAAAAGCAGTCAGTCAGAAGTGTTTTGTAGAGTTGGCACGGCTCTGGCCCATTATCTTCTCACCAATGCCGAGACTGAGCAGACAGTGCCGCATTTCAGCCGGAATGTGCTTGCTATCTGGGATGTTCGTGCTCATTTTTGATGTCCTAGCAGCCTTATGAGCAATTGATTCATGCTAACCGACGGACTGTTATGTTAATAAGTGCCGTCATTCGGTTGTATTTTGTAAATGTTTAAGCACGTTACAATTATATAGCTTGAGTTAAGAGCCTATTCCCTAATAATGTATTAAACCGTTTAACGTACAGATCAAAGGCGTGAATGGTCTCTCTCTCTCCCTCTCTTGGTTTATGGGTGTGTGGTGTACTGAAGCCCATGCATGTTTTCGAATATTATTTTTGCCTGAAATGCCCATCCCTAGTGTGAATGACAGAACATGGAAGTGATACTAGGATGATCATAAGAGCTTCTGGAAGCTGTCAACTTACTGTAGTCATAACCACCACCATATCCATAGTAGCCAGAGGAATAGTCGTAGTTGCCATAGCCTCCGTAACCGCCATAACCCTGCTGTCCACCGTAGCCGTAGCCTTGGTTCCCGTAGCCCTGGTTCCAGTAGCTGTTATAGCCCTGGTTCCAGTTCTGACCTGGGCCTGAGGAAAAGGACGCCATTAGGTCAATGACTGAGACTGGGGTTTATATAAGTGTAATAAGCAACTAAAGCACACCGCTTACCCCCACGACCCCTGCCACGACCTCCAAAGCCTCCGCGGGCGCCATACTGCTGCTGCTGGTAGATTTCCTTGGGCTGGGCGATTTTGATCTCACACTGAAATCAAATCAGAGACACAAACAGATGAGAGCAAGGCCAAACTTTAACAGGCTTAAATTTAACAGGGCTAAATTGGGACCACCTAAAAACGTCAATTTAATATAATAGTAAATAATTTAAAAAAAAAAAAAAAAAGTGTAATGACTCCACAACTCTCCATTTTCAATTTAAGGAAGATAAATATTTAGTTTAATAGTAAAATTTGTAAATAGAATTAATAATAATCATCATATAATTCAGATTTTACAATTTGGACTTTCTCCTGGCAATTGAGTTTATTTTCCCTCTCTTGCAACAGAGAAGGAAAAAAAAAAAAAACCTCAGTTGCAATACATTGTTTCCACCGCAAAATTATAGGTAACTGAATCTCGCCAACAACTGACATTTCCTTCACAATACAGCATTCATATCTTGCAATTCTGAAGAAAGGTCAGAACTGTTAAATCCCATGGGAAAAACCAGCTGCCATAATATATAAACATCACACTGTAACTTTAACCCACAAATCAACCCACCGTAACTATGCATCTATTGCAAAGATTGAGAAAAACACGTACAAGGTCATTCGTTACCTTGCTCCCACAAACGTTATGGTATTTCTTCTCCAGGATCTTTTTGACGGCAGATTCATCCTTGAATGTGATGAAGACGAAGCCCCTTCTTTTGTTCGTCTTTGGGTCCGTTGGAAGTTCAATCGTTTCGATCTGCAAGCAATCGATACAGCATTAATAAAAATCAGAAGACAAAAACAAGTGTTTCCATGCACAATGGATTTAAAACTCACCTCTCCAAAGGCCCCGAAGTATTCACGGATCTTCTCTTCTGTGGTTTCAGGGTTAAGGCCACCGACGAAGATCTTCTTGACAGGCTCTTTCTTTATGGCCATGGCTCTCTTGGGATCGATCTGTCGGCCGTCTAGCCTGTGTTCCTTTTGCTCCAGCACCTTTCAAAAGAAGAGACGTGAACGTCCGCCACCAAGCAAGCCTTTGGATTGAAGGGAAGTGAAAGCATACGTACCTTGTCCACACTTTCTGCATCTTTGAACAAGATGAAACCAAACCCTCGCGACCGGCCGGTGTTTGAATCCATCTTTATGGTGCAGTCCGTCACCTCGCCGAACTTTGAGAAGTAGTCCTTTAGGTCTTTCTTACTAGTATCCCAGCTGAGACCTCCAACAAACATTTTACTGCATAAAAGAACAAGTTGATTAGAGCCTGTATTGAACCACTAACTAAAAGCAACCTCGCAACAGAGACAAAAAGACTGCAAGTTGAATTTGAAGTTTTTTTTTTTTTTTAAAGCACCTTAAACACTGTGTACCAAAGTGCTGTACAATAATACAAAGAAAAATACATGAAAATTCTTATTACTTTCTCCGTAATGGAATAAATAACTTATAAACTGTTAAAAACAGACCTACAAGGTTGGTAATCAGTGAGTGATGTGTTTTCATTAAAGCCATCAGCACACATTTCAACTTGAGTAGTCAAAATTCCCAGTGAATAACTACATTAAACATAACTCTACAGAGAGATGCCCACCAAACAGAAAAACCACAAGCAAAAATACTCAAAACTCATTTTGCAGTAAACACTGACTATATAAACAAAAATAACCTTACTAAATCAAGTTTTATATTTTCACACTCCTTTTTAACTCAATTGTCATTCATAACGAGTTACCTGATTGTAGTTCTTCACCTGATTAAAGCTGCCAAATAGACATTCTGTCAGATTTTATTTTCGTGACTCACAATTCAAAGCTGGTTGGTATGATTTATTGCCTGTAATACCATTCAAAAATCCCTATGGAAAAACGAATGGAGGGAGAAAAAAATAATCTTGAACCAGTTCAAAAGTGGGCAGGGACTATTGCGCGCTATAGGTCCGATTCTAAAATCTGATTGGACGAGTTCGTATCCACTTCAACCAGTAGCTTGGCAACCATAAACAGTCTATCGGCTAATGTTAATGAAGCTAATTACCATGCGGATGGAAAGGGTTTCCATTGTTTGGTTTAATAAACCGACTTTAGACGGCGTGTTTGCGATTTCACCGCTGTACGGTCAGTTACTGCGCTCTCGTCGTGTATCGGTAGATCAAACATCTGCCGCCACCCGCCAGCGAGAGATTCAACCCCAAACAACCCTCGTTTCCAACAATGAGCACAATAACCGAACACAAGAATCGAACCAGAAACCCACCCCACCCCTCTCTATTAACAAAGACACGGCGCCAACAGAGCCTCATTAAAACAAAACGTCTACATTAAGCATGAAAACATAAAGCGCTCCATCTTCTCACCCGGCATCTTCCTCGCCCTTGCTGGCGTCGATCTGTCCTCCCTCGCCGGCTCCGTTCTCCTCATCCGCGGCCTCCTCCGCGAGCTCTGCTCCGTTCAGACTCTCCTCATTCCCGTTCTCGGAGGTTTCCATGAACTGATGCTCTGCGTCGGCCATTTTGGTAGCTTTAGATTACCTTCGGATTAGAAATGATTTGATTTAGTTTCACAATGCGAGATACTAGGGTTGATGCTAGAATAATAGAGTAACGTTAGCGGCATGGTTACGCCATCAGATTCAACGCAAACCCTCGATTTCAGTCTTAGCTTGCTGCAAGCACAAACAAATAAACGAAATCAGGCTTAAAAGTGTGTTCGAAACGTTTAAAACGTATGTGGCTCAAAACAAACAAACAAATACAAAGACTCATTCATGCCGCGTAAAGAAAGCTAAAGCAGCATGTAATGCTAAGCGATCGCGTTTGCTATCTCTTTAAGCTACGCCGAACGCATTAAACAGGCTTTTTCGTCTAAAAACGGTGTCTTACATGTATTCTCGTAAAACATAAACTAGCCCAACACAACTAACCACGCGAATTAAATTCAAAAGAACCGGCTTACTGTAAAATATTGGCGCTGAAAAAGCCGCTTTCCAAGATGGACTCTCGCTTACAGTACCAACTCGTGGCCACCTATATAGTACCGGATGAGCCCGGTGGAATAAAACAGGCTGTGATTGGACGACACAGTTTGACCAGGCAACGATAGCGATCTTTGATTGGTCAGGGACGGTGAAGCACCGCCCATTATGGTTTCCTCCTGCGCACTTCTTTTCTGTTGCACGGTCAAGCACGAGATGTTTAAGAGCGCGTGCACTATAAAACACGATGGTGAAGGTGTTGTGCAATTAAACACAACGAATGTATGCGTGTATAAAACGATATAATATCCAGTAATGCTTTAAAAAAATAAAACTTGTTAGGCTTCCCAATCGATTTTAACGATTTCCACCAGTCACCGATGAAGGACTGCACTCACAAAGAGGAATTCTAGCAGAGCCGAGCATAACAAGAACATATTGCATTCATTTTCGAACTTTCCGTGACTTTTAGACAATTTTCATGATCAATTTAGGCTTTTTTTTGTATTACGGTTTTGTTTTTTAAACATCATTACTATAACATAAGTACCACCCAAATTTCAGTTAATATGTTTTTCTTAAAAACAAGATACTGTAACAATTTTTTAATGGTTTGCAGAGACCAAAACCAGTTATTGCTTAATCCTGGACATAATATATGGGCATATTAACAGACATTTTCATGAATCCGATGCATGATATAAATACATGATGTAAAGCTGTATTTAAGTGAAAGGTAAGTTACGTTATTATAACAAAACACCCCAAATTGAGGGTCAAACAAACATTCCTGGACCTTAGGTTGCTGAAATAGTAATATTAAAGTGACAAATGGTTTGCTACTGTAGTACTAAACAAAAACAAATCATATATTTAACTCAAAATCAGCAACATTTTAAGTAACAAACATAATCAGACAGCACATAAACTGATAAATAATTGATACTAACTGACCCAAACTGATGCAAAACCTCATACTGTATATACATCAAGTAGATCATGATATTAAATCACGAGTAATATAACATGTAAATTAACATATGATAGATTTTTATTAGATAAAGAATAACTGTGGTGAACTGATGTAGTACAAATTGGCATCAATACAAGAGAAAAATACTAACAAGGACAAAATCAGTTTAATTGTGTTATCTTTTTTTTTTTTAATTCAATTTTCCATATTTTGCATTCTGTTCTTGGAAATGTACATCTTTATCGGGTTCCGATGGTCACCTGCCAAACTCTGATCAGGTTGTCTGTGTATCCAGCAAAGAGAGTCTGAGAAAAATAAAGAGAGTGTAATCAATACAACTCTTTTTGTTTGTCCAATTGCTTTATATTTAAGATTATACATAGCACACAATGCCACCGATCACACAGAGATCCAGCATCCAAACTGACACTGATTATCTGCAGAATAAGCTCATCTCACACACACACACACACACACACACACAGGTGACTGTGGCCTGCGGGAAGCTCTCACCTGTCCGTCAGCAGACCATGCCAGAGACGTGCACTGGGGCGGCTCAGCCTTGCTGTTAGTGGTGATGACTTCCTGTCTGAGCTCATCAACGATGATCTTTCCCTCCAGATCCTGTGGAGAGACAGAGATACATGACAGTAATGAGAGAGAAGAGCGACTGGGGTGCAAATGAATCAAACCCTCCGAAAGCCAAATATTCATATTCATTCAAGTAGATTCAAAATGCAAGTAAAAATCTAGTTCAAAATCAGTGTTTCCACAGTTATTCACTAAATGATCATTAGTGTATGATATTTCAGAATTTGTATTAAAAATAAAAGCATTTTGATATTGGACAATAAACGTCATTAAGTGGAGTCAATTGACGGTTTGAAATGATCCACCTAGGTTAGTTGAAGTCAGCAGCTCTAATTCCAACTTTGTTCATTTTACATTGAAAATCATTGCAATACATGCTAAATTTAAAATGAACATAGATGGCATTAGAGCTGCTGAGTTAATTAATTTAGGTGAATCGGTTCAAACTGTCAATTTAATGATTTATTTATTCAGCACTTACAAATGTCAATTTTGTCTTGTGATTTCAATCAATCACCATTGAAATGATTGTAATACATGTTAAATGTCAATTCACTGAAATCACCAGACAAAACAACAATTTTAAGTAGTGGCAAATTAATCATTAAATTAGTCATTTTTTAAGACCGTTTGAATCGATTCATGTTTATAAATTAAACTTACCAGCTTTAATGCCATCTTTCTTCATTTAAAATGTAATGTAATGATTTTCAATGTTGATTATTTGAAATCACTAGTCAAAAACAACTGATTCACCAAAAAGAATTGAACTCACCAACTCTTATACCACCTTTGGCAATTTTAAGTTTAAAATGTATTTGCAATGATTTTCAATGCTGACCAATATTAGTTTTTCCATGAATAATGCAGATATGAAAAATTCAAATACTAGCTGAACGTCCAGCATGACAAAGTTTGCAAACTACATATATAATTGAAACCGAGTTATGATATGTGACCCTGGACCACAAAACCAGTCTTAAGTCGCTGGGGTATATTTGTAGCAATAGCCAAAAATTCATTGTATGGGTCAAAATTATTGATTTTTCTTTTATGCCAAAAATCATTAGGATATTAAGTAAAGATCATGTTCCATGAAGATATTTTGTAAATTTCCTGCTGTAAATATATCAAAACCTAATTTCTGATTAGTAATATGCATCACTAAGAACTTCATTTGGACAACTTTAAAGGCGATTTTCTCAATATTTCGATTTTTTTGCACCCTCAGATTCCAGATTTTCAAATAGTTGCATCTCGGCCAAATATTGTCCGATCCTAACAAACCATACATCCATGGAAAGCTTATTTATTCAGCTTTCAGATTTTGTATAAATCTCAATTTCAAAAAATGTACCCTTATGACTGGTTTTGTGGTCCAGGGTCACATATATGAGGTAAAAAGAGCGAAACACCACAATAAATTAGAGCATGACCAAACAGACACCATCCAGCCAAGAAAAATGTGTAAATCCAGTCATAAATGGTGTGTTTAGGACAGAGAGCTGATGGTACCCAGATCTTGATGCTCGGTCCTGTGGCGGCACACAGCCAGTATCTGTTGGGACTGAAGCAGAGCGCATTGATGACATCACCGCCGTCCAGCGTGTACAGATGCTTGCCTTCGTTCAGATCCCAGAGCATGGCCTGTCCGTCCTGAACACAGAGACAGAGAACGTCAAACCACCGTCCTAACGATAAAGTCATCTAGCATAACGAGGACACAGGCAAAAACTCAACATCAGTCATTGGCCTAGATGAAGTTGAAACGGTTCTGTCCTTGATCACTATTCAAACTTTTAGATGAACAATGGACATAAGTACATTGTACTTATTTTTTGATGCAAGTACATAGTAGTTAAGGCCACCTAATATAAAGTGTGACCTCTTATTTTTTTTCCGATTAACTTTTTTCATTGACTCCATAGTACTGCCTTGCGGGCCCCAGTTTGAAAACCTGGTCTATATGATTTTATCTGCAAGAAATGCATACTAGGTTCAGATATTGACCCTAAAACAGTGAAACTGACCTTTCCACCAGAGGCGCAGAGGGATCCATCAGGGGAGACAGTGACGGTGTTCAGGAACCCGGTGTGTCCGATGTGATTGGTCTTCAGCTTACAGTTGGCCAGATTCCACACCTGAAAGAGACAAAACACTATGAGTGAAAAGACTGTCCTCGCTTACGTTCCTCAAGAACCTATGAAAACATTTTGATTTAAAGGCTGGTGTTTAAATGCTTGAGTTTGATGTTGTAGGAAAAAAATAAACTGCATTTATATGCATGTGTGTCGATTAATCCACAGAGCTAACTTGCCAATCTATCTTGATTTCAGGACCTAAACATTAGGTGCATTCTGACCAATCAGAGGACAGTTTACTCGTGAGACTTGAATACATACATTTTGAAAAGTTACCAAGGAGAAAATGCAACATGGTAACAATTTAAGTCATTTTTTCAGAACAAAGCAAGAAAAAACACCCTTAAACTCCACTCGGCTCTCACCTTCACCATCTTGTCCCAGCCGCAGGAGACGATGATGGGGTTACTGCTGTTGGGAGAGAAACGCACGCAGGAAACCCACTCAGTGTGACTCTCGTCCTGAGGAACAACACAAACATCTCAGACAACAACTCATTTTAACCCTATAAAGCCTGACATATCAAATAATAGTCTGTTTTGGAATCATTTATTGAAACTTTAGACAAAATATAAAGTTTGCACGTGTGTTTTTGTTGAGTATCATATTTGACCCATCAGCCTCATATATAGCAGGATTTAATGAGAATATGGAGGAAAAAATAGCTCAGTTTTATTCAGAGGCCCAAACTGAGCAAAAATATGCAATTTGGTGCAGATGATGATATTTACGTAGACAAAGTGTGATGAAATTCTGATGCTTGTAATGTAAATCAATGAGATCTTTATATCAGATAACAATCGTCCCTCTCCATCTCCAGCAATAAGATGAAAGATTGAAATGATCCAAACATATAATGCAATGCAATCCAATGCTGATTGAGAGATGAAGAAATAAACGCTCCTCAGAAGATGTTATTCATACAAATCATTAAAGATTTGACAGCAAAAAGACACGTGAAGGTGGACGTTTGTCCAATTACACTTAAAGACATTTTACTTGTTCAAAAGTCTAAACAATCAATCAGACGACAGAAGCCATGGAGTAGATTGTGTGTGTGACAGGTTTACATTTTTTTTGTCATTACTCACTTACCCCCGTGTCGTTCCAAACCCGTAAAAGCTTCGTTCGTCTTCGGAACACAATTTAAGATATTTTAGATGAAAACCAGGAGGTTTGTAACTGTCCCATTGACTACAAAGATAACAAAAATAACGACTTTACTCAACAATTCGTAGAAGACGATAAGTAAAGTCGTTATTTTTGTTTTCTTTGCGTACAAAAAGTTCTCTCGTCGCTTCATAACGTTACGGTTGAACCACTGTATTCTGACGATGTTTTTCATACTTTTCTGGACCTTGACGGTGTTATTTACTTGGCAGTCATTGGGACAGTCACAAGCCTCCTGGTTTTCATCTAAAATATCTTAAATTGTGTTCTGAAGACGAACAAGCTGAATGAATAGGGGTAAGTGATTAATGACAACATTTTCATTTTGGGGTGGAGTAACCCTTTAACAGCAAAGTTTTGATCATGTTGATCATTTAGAAAAACTTGCATATCAAATATGACACAGTAGGATTTATATGTTTCATTACTTTAAAACAAGACCAGGCCTAAATATCACTGCTAAAACAACCTCGTTTTCAACAAACCCCAGCTCTCACCTGAATGGTGTACTTGCAGACGCCCAGCGTGTTCCACAGCTTGATGGTTTTGTCCCGAGAGCCGGACACGATCTGCCGGTTATCAGCGGAGAAGGCCACACTCAGCACGTCTTTGGTGTGGCCCACAAACCGACGGGTTGTGGTTCCTCTACAAACGACATTTGAAGAGCAAAGTGAGTTTGAGCTCATAAACCAACAGCATATTTTTATTTAATGCCATGTCAGCATCTTAGGCTATTTTCATGGCAAAAACAATTAAAAAACACAAGTATAACAAATACAATAAAAACCAGCAAACAAATAGACACAAGTTACATATTAACATGTGTGACCCTGGAGCACAAAACCAGTCTTAAGTCGCTGGGGTATATTTGTAGCAATAGCCAACAATACATTGTATGGGTCAAAATTATCAATTTTTCTTTAATGCCAAAAATCATTAGGATATTAAGTAAAGATCATGTTCCATGAAGATGTTTTGTAAATTTCCTACTGTAAATATAATAAAACTTCATTTTTGATTAGTAATATGCATTGCTAAGAACATCATTTGGACAACTTTAAAGGTGATTTTCTCAATATTTTGATTTTTTTGCACCCTCAGATTCCAGATTTTCAAATAGTTGTATCTCGGCCAAATATTGTCCTGTCATCTCTTAATTTAATAACTTAATTACAGCTTTCATTTGATGTATAATAAACCGGTTTTGTGGTCCAGGATCACATATGATAAAAATTCTAAAACTTTTTCTGGCAAAATTCTACTAAATAACTATTTTAATTGAGTTCCCACAGCCTCCATCCCGCACTCACGTGGTGAGGTCCCACAGACGCAGGGTCCCGTCCCACGAGCCCGACAGGGCGAACTGACCATCCGATGAGATGACCACGTCGCTCACGAAGTGTGAGTGTCCACGCAGGGCTCGCTGAGGAATGCCGTAGTTGGTCTCGTCGCGGGTGAGTTTCCACATGATGATGGTCTTATCTACACAAACAAGAGCACAGACTGTAGAGCAAGTGACAAACTACTAGTTAGCAGCTGTTAGTGCAGCCAGGACTAACGTGTTTTATCCACCAAAACATCCCTCAAAATTCAAAAAGCATCATTAAAAGCCATTTCATAACCAACTAATGCCAGAAAACATGCATTTAAAAGTGACACCTGGCTAGGTTAATAGTTAATATTAAATAGTAAAGGGAGAACTGAATAGAATAACAGCCGTTTTTGATCTCATTAAAATGAAGCATGAAAATTATTTTAAAATACTTACAGACTTATTTTAAAACATAAAATATACAACATATGAATGAATTCTGATGCCACTTTTTTTTTTAAATGCATACACACACACACACATATACATATATATATATATATATATACACATTATATATATATATATATATATGTGTGTGTGTGTTTAAATTTAAAAAAAAATTTTTGGTTGTAAAGTTGTAAAATATATCTAATTCAAATAATTGTATGTGTATATAAATATTATTTAAAATTATTTAAGCATTATTTTTATTTTACAACATAAAACATTCAACATATGATTGAATTTTGAAGCTGCCATTTTAAAATAATAGTATGTATATATATATATATATATATATATATATATATATATATATATATTTTTTTTTTTTTTTTTTTTAATTAAAATTTAAAATTATTTAAGCATTATTTTACAACATAAAACGTTCAACATATGAATGCATTTTGAAGCTGCCATTTGTTAAATAATAATTACAATCATATATATATAAAACAAGAATAAGACTACAAAATAAAGAGCCTCTATATGAAGACTTAAATAATTACTTAAAAAGTATTAAAATATAAATAAAGTGTTTGTATATAGACTTAAATATTAAAAAATATTTAAAAATTTAAAAAAAGTTTTTAAATACAAGTTTCATTGATTGCAGCCAAAATCATCCGAAAACATTGTACATTTAGTAAGGAAGGGACTTTATTCTTTATTAGATTAAAACTTAACTTATTTATTACCAAGAACATGGTATCACAGTATTACCATGGTATTTCTTAAAGTGCCTTGGACTGCCACGGAAAAACCATGGTAAATGATCTTTCTTTACTTTACCATGGTATTATCATGGGATAGCACCGCAGTACTTGTTACGCCGGACAGCTGCAGTAGCTGCGCGGGTTAAACAGTATCATCTGTCACCTCTGGACGCGGACAGAATCATGTCCGGAAACTGCGGCGTCGTGGCGATCTGGGTCACCCAGCCGTTGTGGCCCTTCAGGGTCCCTCTCACGGTCATCTGCTCGGTCATTTCGGCGGTCGGTCCCGGTCGATGGCTGTAGATTGAGTCGGATGGGCTGAAGAGCCGCTTTACTCAAGTTTACAGCGCAGGAAAAGGACCGGATCCACGCCGGAAGTACATATTCATTACTGCGCGACGGCGCAGTGCATTGTGGGAGTTGTAGTCCGGATGCAGCTGCTTGACGTCGTGTTTTTATTTTTTAATCAGTTTTGGATTAGGATTTTAAAATAATAATGAGAACAATAACAATAATATATCAATAATACAAAATTATAATAATAATCATCATGGCAAATTTTTCGTTTTTGTTGACCGCAGTCAAAATCATCAGAAAATGAAGCACGTACATTTTTATTGTAATATTACATACACAACACTTTGGTAATGTTTCGTGTGTTGACCACATTTTATCGACTCTTATTTTTGTGTCTTCAGTTTAAGTGAGAAAAGCGGACAGAAAAATACTTCTCGTTGTTTCCGCCCGGTTTCGAACCGGGGACCTTTCGCGTGTGAGGCGAACGTGATAACCACTACACTACGGAAACCTGGGTGGATGCATTATATGGACTGCGGAGATTTGAAATGCATTTGTTGTTAAATGGTGCCATCAAGTGGTGATCCTATGTACTAATTGGCGTGTCTGACAACGATGGAAAAATCCTTTTTTTTTTTTTTTTTTAAATGTATTATTTTTTTAAATAATTGTAAAAAATAATATTTATAGTATATTTTATTTTCATTTATTTTATTTATACAGTATCATTTCTGTTTCTTGAAAAGAAAAAAGTCAATAGTGAAATTCACATTTGTAACAAATGTCCACAAGGTGTCGCTCAAGATCAACAGCGGCTCCAAAAATTATTTTGGACGCTTCATTCACATAAAAAAAATGTCTGAATGTAATTGGATTAGCTACCAAATGTAATTCATTTTGAGGAAACGAAGCATGAGCATGTTTTTTTTTAAAAACAGTTTGAAGTGATATGTAGGCTAGCATTGAAGACAAAAAATTACAGTGGCACTTAATTTTACTTCTTTTCCCCTTTAGTTGAAATCCGTCATAACCCCTCCTTCCAGAGCTTTTTATACCCAGTCAGCCCTAATATAATTATACGTGTTTCTGGTGAGGCGCTTTTGTCTTTGCCCGCGAAACAAAGCAGTCAGCAGGCGCGAGCGCCAGCACATCTGCGTTCAGAGGGAGAGTTTGGGTCTCAAGGAAACCACTTCGCTTTCATGTGCTGCTCTCTGCCTCGGAGACCGACCGCGTTTCTAATATACTGCGGCCGCAGGCTTTCTCTAACGCTCAAAGAGATGTTCTCCTCCTCTTCCTGGCTTTCTATTTTGATTCATACCAGAAAAACTCAAAGGCAGGCTGTGCTTTAGGCTTTACCTCAAACTCTCAGTGACTGGGACAGCTGGGAGCTTGCTGAGTTCTCAACAAACGTTACATGTAAAGTTGTAATGAATAGCATTGTTTGCGATGATTAAAATCAAGTTGTTCTGCTGATTTATGCAAAAGAGGCCTAATATTACCTAATTTGTTAAGTAGTTATGAAAACGTTAATGTTCTGTGAGCGTCCAAAATTTCAAAACGTTTTTATTTATGCGAACGTTCCATTTTATGGTTTTCCAAACATTATGGGAATGCTACATTCGAATGTTCTCGGAACGTTCTAAAACAATACTAACATTTAAAAAATATTAGTTGAACATCCAACTAAAATGTTTCCGGCAAAAATAAATAAATAAATAAAAATCCTATAATATTTTTCTGTTAATGTTTTGAGAACATTATTAGATAACTGAGAGAATTTGCCAGAACAGAATTTAATCATAAAATAATGTTTTTCAAATGATAAATTTTAATGCACTTATCAAAATAAATGTCAAAAGTTTTGGTTTTAATGACAAAAAAGTAGGCCTATTCAAAATGCATAATTTAACTTCAAATCTGAGTGGAAAAAGTGGAAATCAGAATTAGGCATTAAATAATGTCATACATGAGAAAATGGGCTGAGAATAGAAAGAATCGTTGGCTCAGATGAGGACAAGAATCGTGTTTGTGCTGTTTTTCTGCTGATTAAGGGAGAATGCAAGACTTCTTCACCTTAAAAATGGTCTTCAAAAGCAAAAATGCCATCAAATGCGTAATTTTGTGAGAAAGCGTGACTTGTTCAAGCAAAACAGACACAGTTTTTGGAATCAGCAGCTCAAAATTAGTAAGAAACATTTCATTCAAATAAGATGCAGGGTGGTGTTTTGTCCCATGATGCATGCCAGAAAGCATTTCACAGAGTTTTGAAATATGGTTAGTTTTTATTTCTGGAACCAAAGAAACACAAGCAACAAAATGCATGGATGTTGATTCAGTGGCATGTGTTTTGACACAAAATTAGCTCTCAAAAGTAAAGCCCATGCAGTCGCATTCAAAATTCAGAAATGACATCTTTTGTAGGGTTCAGGTGAGGTTGTTTCTGGAGTTCTAGCCGCTGTGGTCTCCACCCGTTCTTTGGACCACACAGACCGTCCCAGTGTTTGTACCACAGTGGAAAACTGCACCGTTTTTCTCCCAGCTGACAGACTTCCACTTCTGCACGACACATTTTAAGTCCTGCTGAGATGCATGAAATCAAACTAGTGGCTATGTCTGGATTAGTACTGCAATATATTATATGCATGCTGTGCACAGTATGCAAATTTGTAAGCACAGAACTACCACAAAAGCACTGTATGCAACAGTATGCTCCGTTGATAAATATATCCCAGAATACAATGCACCTGACCTTGCATTTCCAATATGATGATGGATAGTGACTCATTATTTGATTTGACTGCAAAGACAAATTCTGTTTTGGTCCCGTAAAGTCAAAAGTCTAAAAGGAGACAAAAGCTGGTTTTACTTCCGGTTCATTCATCATGATGGAAATATAAGGTCAATTTAAGCTGACAAGATTTTTTAATGTTTTTGGAAGTCTCTTCTGCTCACCAAGGCTGCATTTATTTGATCAAAAAACAGTAAAAAAAAAAATGGTAATATTGTGAATTATTATTACAATTTAAAATAACTGTTTGCTATGTGAATATTTAGTCAAATGTAATTTATTCCTGTGATCAAAGCTGAATTTTCAGCATCATTACTCCAGTCTTCAGTGTCACATGATCCTTCAGAAATATGCTGTTCTGAATACTGTCTTCTAGCATCCACTCACAAGCTCCCAAAACCTCCCTCTGTCCCTCATTACACATCTCCATTGTGTTAGAGAAACACGCTGAGACAGTGAGTGAAAGTCAAACACGCTCTCTGAAAACATGACGCTTCTGAAACAGCACGTACAATAGAATTGTACGAACTATGAAATCAGCTCAAAGGTCCAAAACCCCCAAACATCACATCAACCTCAAACCCACATTAAACATGCAACAGAGGGGTGATATTTCACAGATAGATAGATAGATAGATGTAAAGACAGGAAGACGGATGAATGGAAAGACTTAAAGATAGAACGATAGATAGGTAATAAATATTTTATCCAATCACTTGTGAGCATGTTCTCTTATAGATGTTCTTCAGCAGTAGAGCCGCTGTGAAGAGCAACAAGACTTCTGACCAATCAGATTTCTTTAAATAAAAAAAGATTTCCTGAGTTCATCGCTCGCATCCTCAGAGGAAACCGAAGAAACAATGTAGCGCTCTGTGGGCTGTGGCCCATTGTGACATCATCAGTCGGGGACATTGTCGTCATGGGGACGCTGGTCTGAAGAAACGCCACACAGGAAGTTTCCTCACAATGGCCTTTGTAATCTTATCAACTCCACCAAATACACTCAGACCTTGAGTCACGAGTCTTTTTAAAGTCTGATCCCAAGCATTTTCTCTTTCTGTTGGGCAGGGAAGGGCTGGAAGAGAAGATCCCTGTGGGGTTAATTATTAGTTTGGATCTGACAGCACATTTCCTGTGTCAACTCAGGATAGAAAATATTCAACACCCTCTATTGTTTCACAACATAATGATAACAAATCAGTCACAAGGTCCCTTACTCAAGAACACAGTCGTTCACACAAAAGCGTGTCGCTCATGTATGCTGATTATCAGTGTCACAGACTGCGAATATATATCAATCACATCCAAATAAAACAAGACAAATGTGCATCAAAAGTGCTAAGATTTTAAAAGAAGAGAAATCTTTTTGCAATGTTTTTGCGGTTGTCTTGACATTGCACAGCCAAGAAAACTGTCTAAAACATTCCACCACAATCAACAGAAATAAATTATATTTTATAATAATAATAATAATAAACTTTATTTTATACAGTGCCTTTAAAGTAGCTTCTCAAGAATAAAAATACAAAACATGCAAAACAAAAACAGTTAAAACAATCAAGTAAACGCTAACCTAAAAAAGTATGTTTTTAAATTTAGACTTCAAAAGTGCATAAATTCTGTACATGAAAATACCCTATGCCCTACAGTTCGCAAGCGTGTTTGTGGAACAGCCAAAAGACCAGTTTGGGAGAAGCGCAAGCAACACTTAGGAGCATATAAAGTTAAAAGGGCAGACAGAGGGGCCAGGCCATGCCTTATACGTAAGCATGGGGATTTTAAAATCAGCACGGAAACTGACTGGAAGCCAGTGCAGAGACCTCAAAATTGGGGTGATGTGCTCTTTTTGACTCAAGTCAGGATCCTAGCTGCTGAATTTTGCACATATTGTAATTTGTTAAGTGTGGTATTAGGGACCCCAGCGAGGAGTGCATTGCAGAAGTGAGAAAATACAAAAGTATTAATAAACCTTTCAGTCTAGCACAAGCCTAGCACTATATCTGAGACTTAACAGTATGTTGAATGTGTGGCTCAAAAGTCAAATTTGAGTTGAATATAACTCAAATTTGAGTTGAATATAACTTAGTTTGAAACTCCAAAACAGCCATGCACATTGATTATTTAACGTTTTAAGCCATCTAAATTTTTGATCTCAGATATACCGTATGAGAGAAAAGACATCCACATTTAGACCAGGCTTAGAATGAATATAAATCATCTGCATAATTACACCAGAGTTACCTTAAGAGCAATCCAAGTGGAAATATATAAATCGTAAAAAGTAAAGGGCCTACAATTGAACCCTGGGAGACACCAGTAGAGACAGAGCAATCTCAGACCTGCAGCCACAGAAACACCAAAACCCATTTCAAGACAATAGAGTAAAAGGTTGTGACTGACTATATAGCCGCTTTTCCACTATCGGGCCGAACGGTTCTCTTTGCTTAACCGTTCCGTTCCGTGCCGATCCAGGCCAGTCAGCACGGATACGGTTTCGTTTTCCACTGCGGGGCAAATAACGGATCTCTTTGGAATGCAATTCAGATGCGTCAGTCGTTGCCGTGATAACACAAGTGTTTACATATGATATGAGGTGTAAATAACCACAGAGTTATGGAGGATGATCAGAAATTTCTTTAGATTTTATTACTAATTTGTGTTTACATTGCTCAAAATAGCGCGCTTAGCAAGCTACGGAGAAACCAGCAGCCAGGCAACAGACAAGTGACAGATCCTGAGTGGCGACGGCACGCACACGCACACGCACACGCACACACTCTACCGGCACGGTTCAGCATGGTTGTCTAACCGTGCCGAGAATTCCGGGCCGAGAACGGTTTGTAATCGTGCCGCGCCGTACCAGGCTCACGTGGAAAAACAACTGGAACCGTACCTGACCGTTCTTAGAACTGTTCGGCCCGATAGTGGAAAAGCGGCTTATCAAAAGCAGCATTAAGATCAATTAGACTAAGAATGGAAAGAGAGCCAGAGACTGAAGCTATCAGCAGATCATTGGTAACCCTGAACATAGCTGTTTCTGTACTGTGAAGTTTTCAAAACCAGACCAAAGGGGCTCAAAGAGATTATTAACAGTGATTGTGCAGCTCCAAAGCCACAACACATTCTAAAAATTTTGCCAGAAAAGGAAGATTTGAAACAGGCGATACTGTTTAAATTTTCCAAATCAATGTTATCCTTTTTTGGAACAGCGGCAGTTTTCAGTGCTGCTGACACAACACCAGTGTGCAAAGAGTCATTTATAATACTGAAAATAGCCAGACACAAAGAGTTAAAACAAGATTTAAATAATCTTTTAGGGATGGAATCTAGTGTGCAAGTGGTGACTTTCATACATGATACGATACCTACTACTAAGCAAGTCAAAGTCAATTTGAGAAAAAATTTCAAAAGATGCCACTGTCATGTTTTCGTAAGTTTCAAGCTACAACAACGATGCTTAAAAAGTTCACATTCCTTAACTTGATGCAGTAGCTTAACATTAGTTGTTGACAGCCTTTTAAGGGATTTAAAAGTGCATTAATGTGGGTCTATATGCAAAAGCACTAAACGAACTGTGCTTTCAAGGGTCAGTGTAACTGAACACTCACAGGATCTCATCACTGCTCGTCCATTGCATTCAGAGCCTTTACTTTAGGGCTGTTCAGACTCTGTGTCTGTTTGCCTGACATCAGACGGCAGCTGTACTCTTGGCTGACATCTAAAAAACACAACACAGACAGGTAACATACATGCAGTGAAGATGGGAAATGTAACGTAATGTAGGTTCAAAATAATACTTGTATGATTTATTTATGCCTCTGCAGGTTTTTAATGCCTCTTATATATTTGTCAATGTATATAAATGAAAAATTGATGACCTGCATCTGATAACCAGCTTGAGTTGTTTAATTGTTTTTATTGATGCACTCATATAGCCCTACAGATATGAAATAATAAATCATAACACACTACAGCATTATGAATATCATAAACGTCACATACAATCAATTGGAAGAAAACGGATAGAGTTGCACAGAGATGATTGAAAAAAAAACAATACGTCAGTGGAGAAAATAACGTACATTATGAAAGATCAATATATGGCTTTTGAAGGCAATTGAAATTAATTTATGATCTTTTTGAGAAGTGAAGATTGTGCTTGATGAGTGATGAGTGCAGGAGGTACAAAGCAAATGTAAAGTGGAGGTGTGCCTCTCTTAAAACATTTTAAATGTTTAAACGTTTCAATGGTGTGTTTATGATGATAATGTTTGTCGGTGTTAAGATTGTTTCAAGGCTGTCATTTGTTTTATATGTTTAATTTTATATGTTAAACCCCATGTTTAAAATCAATAAAACATAATTATGAATATAAATGTATACATTTTTAAAATAAATACATTATAATAATCAATTATTTTAAAACAAAACAAAACTGGTTAAAACTATGTATAATAAAAATATTTTAAAGACTAGTCAATTCAATTATATATAAAATAATACAAAAAAAATAAAGAAATGTTTTGTTTGTAAAATATGAGGTTTAAAATCAGTAAACAATTTATAGTATGAAATTATTTTTGAGTAATATACATTTTTAATTATAAACAAATTATAATAATACATTATTTGAAAGCAAAATGAATAAACCTGGTTAAAATCAATATAAAATAATGTATAATACAAATATTTAAAATACAATGAATGAATGAATGAATGAAATCAATAAAATTTATCAAAAATTATTTATAACAATACTTTTAAAGAAATAAAAAAAACCTAGTTAAAAACATTCAAATAAGTATAATAAAATATATATTAAATAAATAAACCTGGCTAAATTCAATATATTTATTCATTAAAAACAATATATATATATATATATATATATAATTACATAAATCTCTAGGCAGTAGCGGGAAATAACCCATCAGAGAGAGGGCGGTCTTTACAGGAACACTAATGTTAACCTCTGAGCTCCTGATCACATCACGTCATGTCTTGAACAGAGAGAGAGCGAGAGAGAGAACATCTATATACGTAAACTTCTTCTTTCAGCATCTCTACAAGGTCATGTCAGCCCTGACCCGCTTAGTTTGGCTCCAACTCAAGGACATGGACATTACAATTATAGTGCATCCAGGAAGTTGAGAGACTGAGACAGAGAGAAAGTGAGACAGAGAGAGAGAAGTTAATGTGCCCATTAACCAGAGACAAGCATCTGTTATCCAGTGTTACTGTTGGATTTCAACCAGGAACAGTTCTAAATCAGCAAGGTCCAAAGTGAAAAGGCCAAATTCTTTCTTTCATTTAAGAAAGAAGCATGCACAAACAGGAAGTTGAGACATGAGAGCATGATCAATATGCATTTACAGGACATTAAACTCATGCAGGGGAGCGATGCACACTTACACTGAGTGCCATTATAACCAAACTCCGATAACTAATGACCAGCACAAGAACAAATGTGAGACACAAATGTCTCTCAGTGATCTTCAGCCCTCTAGATCTCTCTGTGGGATTTTCTCACCTGTTTTCTGGTCCAGCATGTGAAAAGGGATCTTAGATCACTTAGTAACAGGATTTGAGGAGTCAAGCACAAAGGCTGCAGGAAACACAGATATACATGCAATTAATTTTAGCTGAGCTCTTGTAAAGCTGGTGTTTGCATGTGTGGTCTGACCGTCTGACACAATAACATCTGCTCTATATGATACGTGTCTCTTGACACATTCAAACACCTTTGTTCTATACAGCGTTCAACCACATTTACCAGAAATAACCCAGCATCACATCAACAGCTCAAACCTTCTGTTCCTGTGGTCATCAAATGTCTGAACTCGTTTCTGTGAACACAATAAGCGTTAAGTGTAAATTACTGCTCAAGATGTTCCTTTTTCAGATGTTTGGAAAAGCCACATTTGGTCCAGAATAAACCGATCTTCTGTTCAGAGCCAATGAGACGTTTAAACCAGGAATCATTTGGCTAACGAACACTCGGCATGAAACAGTCTTCAGTCGGCGCTGTTAGGAGCCAGTGCCCTGATTTGTGGCAACAAAGAATGAACGAATAAATAACCAGTGAATGGAAAAATGCCCCGGTGTGATGTCAGAGGGTCTGAGGAGCAAAGCACGCTGGGATTTCACCAACACAGGGCTGACGTGGAACGGATCCAGATCAGTTCAGTGACAGTTTGATGCATACAAACTGTGGGAACGCAGAGATGAGAAGTGCATTTAGCATCCCTTTCTGTCAAACACCTGTCATGTTTCAGCATCCAATCAATTCTGGAAGAACATAATCAAGTCCCGCCCTACAGTATTTTCTCATTGAATATCATGTTTCACTCAGAAATATGTCACATGATTTTATGAACATTTTGCATAACCTTACATCACATAAATAGTTCAGTCCAGTCCATCAATTAACATCTTGTGAAGCCAAAAGCTGTATGTTTGTAAGAAAATCCATAATCCATAAGAAATTCCATAAGAAAATGTTTGTAAATCCATAATCAAGACATTTTTAACTTTAGACCATTGCTAAGGCTAAAATATAAGTCCATAATACATAATAACACTTCCAGTTGAAAAGTTCATCTCCTTTTGTCTCTCACACTAGGACTTGTAGGACTCAGATTTTAGCAGTGGTTTAAAGTTAAAACACCTTAAAGATGGATTTGTTTCTCACAAATATTCAGCTTTTCTCTTCACAAGATGTTAACGGATGGACTGGAGTGGTGTGGATTATTGTGATGTTTTTATCAGCTATTTGGACTCTCATTCTGACGGCACCCATTCACTGCAGAGCATCCATTGCTGAGCAAGTGATGGAATGCTACATTTCTCCAAATCTGCCGAACAAACAAACTCTTCTACATCTTGGATGGCCTGAGGGGGAGTAAACTACCAGCAAATTGTCATTATTGGATGAACTATGCCTTTAATTTGGCCAACTTTATGTAAAGTGGTGTACACACAACTAACATGCAACAGACCTCAGACAAAAGGTAGGAGGGTAGCTTGTGTTCACACTTCTGTTCTTTGCTTTTATTGTGGTTTATCACTGGCACGACTAACCTGATCACATCTCATGACATTAGACTTTAAACCACCTTCAGAGCAAAGTGACTTACCAACAAGAGTGACGTTCACTTCCAAAAAATATAACTATGCCATTCATTTCATTTAATAAAAATGAAGAAGTTGCGTAATAATCAAACAAAACAATATATTTTCCTTTGCATATTTTTTTAAAAATGTACATGAGTTTAACATCTAAAAACCTGAACTAACCTGGATATTAAAAGGAAAATAAATATCTTTTAGACTAAAGCCTTACTGACCTTGACAGGCAGGCCTCTGTAATGTCATTTCCTGTTTCATAGCTTTCTTGTAACATGACAACAGGATTCCTGCTGAACATCCTCCCTCCCTGAATATGATTTAACAAACAATGTTTAGAAATATTAATTCAATTTAAAATCAAAACTATTCCACTCATTTTTTAAATAAAGGCAAACAGAGATGCAAAGTGGGAAAAGTTGGAGTGAGTGAATGTGCGAGAGAGAGAGAGAGAGAGAGACAGAGAGAGAGAAAGTAAATGAAAGGCTTTGGCTAACTGTAATTGCTCATGAGTTTCTCTCGTAAGTAAATGAGGGGTTTTCGTCTGAACTCCCCCAGATCTTGCTTTCTGAGGCCTGCAGTGAACCAATCCAACAAGTTTGGCACAGAGACGGACTGCTGCATCAGAAAAACCTTTCTGCAGGATTCAATGACCTTTAATAATGCTGCTCCTAAAATTCCTTATAGGAGAAATAAAAACAGACAGAAATGAGCCAATATTTATAAAATCACTTTTTTATTGTAGAAATTGGTACCTTGGCAAATCTGAGCACAGTTTGAGACATTCGCTCTAAGAAAAGTCCAGACAAAAAATTTGTAATTTAGTGTATTTATTATTATTATTATTATTTATTTTTTATTGTTTTACTTGTATTTTAAATTATGCATTGCATTGTTTTGTATTTTAAGGTAAAAGGAAATGTTCCTAAACTTTACATCAGAAAATTACGAGTACCTTTTCCGTTTTGATACAGCTTTTTTAGTTACTTGTGAGATTACGGAGATCATTTTCTGAGGAGCAGAAACTGGATTCACAAAACACTCTTAAGTGCTATTTTCACTTATGGATAAAAGTTATGAGTATTTTGTATTCACAAAAAAATACTTCTTAAGAATGCTCTTATCTTGTTCTTAAAACATAACTAAATAATTGAAATTCTTCAAAAGTATCTTCTTAAAAATCTTTGTAAATAGAGTCATTTTCTTCTTTAAAAAAATAAGATGTTCTTAAGAACATGTTTGAGAATTTTTTAAGAATTGCACTTAAGAAAATTATCACAAAGTTCTTGGAATTTGTTTAAAAAAAATTAATTAACTTCTGCATTAAGTGGATTTTCGTGACTCCGGCCCTAGGAGACGTTTGTAAAAGTCCCCATGTAACTATAAACTGCTATAAACAACGCAACAATTTCTAATTAAGGAACTGAAAAACCACAAATATATGAGTGACGCAGCATGAACTTCAGAAGTCATTTGCAGGTTCAGGCATGTCATGATAACTGAGAAAACCCCCACCACACAGATACAGAGTCCTTATTTACACTCAATGATTCAAATGATCTGAGTTGCTTTCCATATTAATTTGATCCCTCTTATTTTTTCCCTAAGAGCGAGCACAGCCATTTGTAAATTTAACGTGTCTGACTTTTTTAACTCATTAAAAAAATATGCTGAAAATGATCTTACCGTTAGGCCATCCAAGATGTAGATGAGTTTGTTTCTTCATCAGATTTGAAGAAATGTAGCATCCCATCACTTGCTCAGCAATGGATCTGCAGTGAATGGGTGCCGTCAGAATGAGAGTCCAAACAGCTGAAAAAAACATCACAATATTCCACAAGTAATCCACACCACTCCAGTCCATCAGTTAATGTCTTGGGAAGCCAAGAGCAGTGTGTTTGTAAGAAACAAATCTATTTTTACTTTAAACCTTTAGTAGTTTCACTTCTAGCCAAAGTACAAGTCCATAATAACATTACTTGCTACATAATGCTCTTTAAATCTCTCTAAACTTTCCTTCCAAGAAGCTCTTGACTCCTGGCTTTGTGGTTTTGCTGGCAGCAGTAAACTAAACTCAGATTAGTAATCCATGATGAGGGTTTCTATACAAATACACCTGCCGTCCAGGTGGGAAATGTGCAAACAGTGGTATACACACCTGTGTGTCTGTGTGTGTGTTAAGCTCTGAGGCTGTAATGAGAGGTTGTTTCTTTGGCCGTTATCCCAGTTTGATTCACGACACCTCTGAAATCAGTCTATTTTCTCCTAAATTGTTTAACGAGTTTGTTAGCCCATATAATCTTTAGGAAATTATGTTTAAACTTATTTGGCTTGCTGTCCACCGATGAAGGGCTTGACGAAGCAACTCAACTCGAGCTCCGATATACCCCTACAGAGACTTAATTACAAAGAGCTAGGTACCTAAGATGAAGGTGGAGATTTGGGGAGGTGAAGGGATGCTGGAACAGCTGAGACTGAAGAGAGGTAGGCAGCTGCTTATATACTCTGGCTGTTGACTGAAAGATTAGATGGGCTCACTCCTCCCTAATTTACGAGTATGTTTAACATTTGGGCAAACAGAGTGACAGCATGAACACAAACTCTGAATCTCAAGAAAATCACCTCACCTCATAACATAAAACAGACAATTCTAATTATTTTAATTAAATATATTATTTATATTGCATTACAAAATATATTAATTTCAAATAAAAAAATTACAAAATATTTATTAAATTAAAATACTGAAGTAATTAAAACAATATCTCACAGAAGTAAGTACACCCCTCACATTTTTGTAAATATTTTATTATATCTTTTCATGTGACAACACTGAAGAAATGACACTTTGCTACAATGTAAAGCAGTGAGTGTACAGCTTGTATAACAGTGTAAATTTGCTGTCCCCTCAAAATAATTCAACACACGGCCATTAATGTCTAAACCGCTGGCCACAAAAGTGGGTACACCCCTAAGTGAAAATGTCCAAATTGGGCCCAATTAGCCATTTTCTCTCCCCAGTGTCATGTGACTCGTTAGTGTTACAAAGTCTCAGGTGTGAACTGGGAGCAGGTGTGTTAAATTTGGTGTTATCGTCTCATACTGGTCACTGGAAGTTCAACATGGCACCTCATGGCAAAGAACTCTCTGAGGATCTGAAAAAAAGAATTGTTGCTCTACATAAAGATGGTGTAGGCTATAAGAAGATTGCCAAGACCCTGAAACTGAGCTGTTTGGACATTTTCACTTAGGGGTGTACTCACTTTTGTGGCCAGTGGTTTAGACATTAATGGCTGTGTGTTGAGCTATTTTGAGGGGACAGCAAATTTACACTGTTATACAAGCTGTACTACTTTACATTGTAGCAAAGTGTCATTTCTTCAGTGTTGTCACATGAAAAGATATAATAAAATATTTACAAACATGTGAGAGGTGTACTCACTTCTGTGAGATACTGTATATATTATTAAATTGTAAAGTATTTTCACATCAT
Source organism: Onychostoma macrolepis (assembly GCF_012432095.1). NCBI lineage: Eukaryota > Metazoa > Chordata > Actinopteri > Cypriniformes > Cyprinidae > Onychostoma > Onychostoma macrolepis. Next base: position 27,624,005 of record NC_081175.1, read on the forward strand.
GGTAGCATTTCTTACTAGTAAGAATTACAGAAATTACACCTGAATAGTACTTAAATTGGGCCTATTGTTTTTGTTTCCATTGATTTTTCACTTAATTATATATATATATATATATATATATATATATATACAATCTTCAGTAACACTTTAGAATACTGTTCTGTCGTTAATGAATAACTACACAGGAACAAATGGCTAATGCACTATTAACATTGTAGTAACTACTATTAACTAACAAGAAACTCTGATTAACGATTTATTAAGTAATAGCGCTAAGTTGAAACTGGTAGTTCACTATTAGCTAACCAATAACCGCTATTTTTTTCATATATCCTGAGAACTCCTAAGAACTACTTTATACAGGTTCATAATTAATGTGAATTATGCATAATTAATAATTAATTCTAAAATGAAGATCATGGAAACCCATTAGTAATGACTCAAGTATTACCAAATCCTTCTGAAGAAACTACTAATTACTTGGATCGGTATTCTAAAGTGAAAAGCATCATAACTTCCTAATATTGACAGATGTCACTGTGAGCTTTTGAGATACATGTAAAGTTCTGGAGAGTAATGACTCAAGTGTTACTACATCCTTCTGAAGAAACTACTAATCATGTGGATCAGTATTCTAAAGTGAAGATCGCGGTAACCCACTAGTAATGATTTAAATGTTACCAAATCTAGCTAAATGCTTACTAACCTTACAAAAACCTCAAAAGTTTACAATGACTTCAGTAATTACTAGAGAGTTATCATGATCTTCACTTTAGAATACTGATCCAAATAATTAATAATTCCTTCTGAAGAATTTGGTAATACTTGAGTCATTACTAGTGGGTTACCATGACCTTTACTTTAGAATGATACATACATTATGTATTATTCATATTAATTATCAACCTGTATACAGTAGTTCTTAGTAGTTCTTGGGGAGGTATGAAAAAAATAATAGTAAAAGATTAGCTAATAGTGAACTACCACATTCGACTATTACTTACTAATTCATTAATCAGAGTTGCTTGTTAGTTACTAGTAGTTACTAGAGTGATAATATTGCATTACTCATGTGTTCTTGTGTAGTTATTCATTAATGATGGAACAGTGTTACCCAATCTTCTTGACATCTGTTTTCATGAGAATCTCTAATTAAACTGAATGTTGTATTGTTAATAAATTAGACATAATGCAGACACATAACACTCATCTGATCCAGGATCAGTTAAAACAAGAAGAACAGCAGAGCATTTCACTCGTTCTGGAGTGTATAAATGCTAAACGCACACATTCAGAGCAACACACACACGTCAGCAACCATCAGGCCTTCACCGCAGCACTGAACCAAACGTCTTCATTTGAATGTCAGCTCACTGTATGTTTATTGCTCTGGTCTGATGGCTGGTCATGGCGACGTCTCCCTCTCTCTCTTTTCTGGGATGTTTCCTTCTCCGCGGTTCCATTACTCACCTCTGAAATCTGCCGGCTAAGCGCAGTGAGCTCCAGTTTATATCTGATGGCTGCCAGTCGCTTCTGTGATAAGATGGAAAATCTGGTTATGCACTGTAGAGTTTGCAGTTATTTTTAAATGTTTTATTTGTTTCTCCTCAAGTCTAACATACCTCAGTCATGAGAGCTTTTCCAACTGGACTTGCTTCTTCTTGGATTTTCTTGTATGAAACACTTAGTTCCGGTCCTTAAATTTGATTTGAGCAGTGATTCAACAAAGCTTGTTGCTTTGGCTTATTTTCAAACTAGTTTCATTGGTGGACAAAAAAACAAACAAATCTGGACTAATTTTATTTGAAACATAACTAATCAAAAAGAAATTGCATTCCATAATGCCAGAATGGTCTCAAAATAATATTCCATATACAACTTAAGCCCCATTTGGAGTCTTGTTGATTACCACAGAAAATAATTGAATCTCATCCCTCAGTATGTCAACTTGAATTAAAACCCATATTTACAGTCTTACAAAACTACTAAATAAAAATACATATAATCAAACTTTTCAAATGTTTAAAACAGATAAACCAAGGCCATAACCATGAACACTGGTTAGACCAATTTTAATTTTTGTTTAAAATAAAGTATTTGCATGGATTTAGGGGAATAAAGAACAGTACAAGAATGTGACTTTTCGTAATATATTTCAATTATTTGCAAATAAAATTTTTTATTTAAATTACGAATGTGTGTATAATATGCTGAAAAAACGGCTAAATGTTTTTGTCTCGTCACGTTATGAAATACATGAATTAAATGGTTCATCCTATTTTCAATTCAAAGCAGTGAAATTTGACAAAAAAGTCGAGATGTTTGCATTTTCTATCGTAAAACAGTTGTCAAATGTGAAATATTGAGCGACTTACCTCACAATCCTCAACCGTTAAAAACAGAAGCGCCTCGCCGAAATTCGCGCTTGAAAAGTGAAGCCCCGCCTTCTTTGATTTGATTGGTTCGTTCATTTTGAAATTGACGAGTCTAAGAATTTTACTTTTTAAATATTTACTTTTTTAAATTTTTTGTCATTCTAACAACAAATAGAGAAACTGTTAAAATTACAGTTGAAACTATAAACATTTGTGCATCATTTTAAACATATATTATTTTACAACTAATCGCTTCATTAGCTGTGAAATAACAGGCCGCTAAATAAGCCATGATAATTCAAAATATAGAATATTGAATATAGTCTATCAGAAGTGCAGTCTCCTCGAGACCAGACGGTGGGAGGGGTGTTGTGGGCAGGACTGTGTGTCGCAGACACACCGCAGGAAAAGAGCAGCAGACCTGCGGCGGACTGTGAGAAAGGACTTTCTTCCATTGCGCGCAGACTGATTACTTTCCTGAGGTCTGAACTTCTGCACATTAAAGATGGAAATATAACAGTTCCTATTTAAACAAAACTCGACACGAATGGGTCTCAGTGAAGAAACTCTGCGGTTCGTGATATCTGATGGTGAGTAATCAAAGACAATATCTTGTCAGATATATATTTAAAAAAAAAAAAAAATCTATACGATACTAACTTTTATGGAAACTAAACTATATTTTGTTGTGCTGGTTTTTAAATGAAATCATGCGCACCACAGCAAGTTCAATGCAAACGACAAAGTAAGTTTTGTGCATTGAATTATTCTGAATCGTAGTAGGCTATATTAAATGTTGCATGCAATGCATGTTATATTACTCTAACAAAAAGTAGGCTGTTAAAAATTCAGATGGTGTTTAATGTGTTAATATAAAGCATGTTATAAGCTATGTTATAAGAAGCAACTGCAAGTTTAAGATGGACTTTCTAAGAGAGTATAGTACCATGTTTTCCTTTGAAATACAAAACCATGCAAAAGTTTGGGGTCAGCAAGATTCATTTTTGAAAGAAATTAATACTTGTATTCAGCAAGGATGCATTCAATTAATCATAAGTGACAGTAAAGATATTTATAATGTTAAGAAAAAGATTCACGTACATTTCAAAGACTTCTGTAAAAAAAAAAAAAGTTTCCACAAAATACACAAACTCTTTTCAGCATTGATAATAATAATAGTTTCTTGAGCAGCAAATCAGCATATTAGAATGATTTCTGAAGGATCATGTGACACTGAAGACGGGACTAGTGATGCTGAAAAATCAGCTTTGATCACAAAAATAAATTACAGTTTAAAATATATTGAAATAGAAAACATATATTTTAAATTGTAATAATATTTCACAATTTTTACAGTACTTTTAATCAAACAAACGCAGCCTTGGTGAGCATAAAGAGACTTCTTTCAAAAACATTAAAAATACATACCCCAAACCTTTGAACAGTATTGTACAGTATCCTGAAGTATACTTACCGTATATATATCTAGAGGCACCATATTTTTGTACAACTACAATCATTTATTCTTGATAGTCATCTTAATTCTTTATTGTGACTTTAAGCATATTGGAAAAGTATCTCAGATGTTCCAGCTGTGCTAAAGTCAAGTTTACATGAAAAAGTGAAACAAAATCCAGATCTGACTGGATCATTCTAGATCATGGTCTTTAAAGCACATCTGGTTGACTCCACAGGCAGATGTGTGCCACCGACATGACAGTACAGGGTGATGACTGACAGGTAAACCCTGAAGAAAGCAGTCGACCCGCTCGCCAACACCCATCCGTGACCCGTCTTACCTGTACGATCCGCTCCTGTCCGGAAAAATCCAGTCCGAATCGTCCCGCAATGATCAACCAACATATTTTCCTGCATTACAACTACACGGGGAAACTAAGCAATCGCAATGACACCGAAGGCGCTCCGCTGGACCCTAAAACCGCGGTGTTTTTGGTCGTCTGCGGCCTCATCGTCTTGGAGAACCTAATAGTGCTGGTGGCCATCTGGCAAAACCACAAATTCCATAACAGGATGTACTTTTTTATTGCCAACCTGGCTCTGTGCGACTTGTTAGCCGGCGTGACTTATATAGTCAACCTGCTGATGTCAGGACAGTGGACGATACACTTGTCTCCAGCCGAGTGGTTTGTTCGCGAAGGGAGTATGTTTGTAGCATTAGGCGCTTCTATTTTCAGCTTACTTGCGATTGCGATCGAACGCCACCTTACTATGATCAAAATGAGGCCTTACGACACAAGCAAAAACTACCGGGTGTTTCTGCTCATAGGAACCTGCTGGTTAATCGCGATCACACTGGGAGCGCTGCCTATTTTAGGCTGGAACTGTTTAGAAGATCTTCCTCAGTGCTCGACCATCTTACCTCTGTACAGCAAGAGCTACGTTGCGTTCTGCATCACCATCTTCATCTCGCTCCTGCTGGCCATCTCTGTCCTCTACGCCCGCATTTACGCCCTGGTCAAGAGCAGCAGCCGCAAAGTCACCAAGCACAGCAACTGCAAGCACTCCATGGCGCTCCTGCGCACCGTCAGCATCGTGGTGGGCGTCTTCATCGCCTGCTGGACGCCCATCTTCGTGCTGCTGCTCGTCGACGTGGCCTGCGGGAACAAAAAGTGCCCGGTTCTGCTCAAAGCCGATTGGTTCGTGGCGCTGGCCGTTTTGAATTCCGCCATGAACCCCGTCATCTACACGCTGGCCAGCAGGGAGATGCGCCGGGCGTTTTACAGGCTCGTGTGCGGGTGTCTGCTGCGGGACGGCGGGATGGGGTGCAAGCAGAACACGGACCCCAGCCGGAGCAAATCCAGCTCCAACTGCCATCGGGCGGCCGAAGAGGAAAACCCAGACGCCAACGCACAGAATCAGACTAACACGAGCTGAAGCACTCAGTAACGTTTACATGGACAACAGTAATCCGATTTTAACACGATTAAGACAATACTCTGATTAAGAATCTACCATGTAAACAGATTTTTGATTACTAGAAGTAAACACAAATTGAATTAAGACATGGGGAGTATTCCAATTTTAGTCGTATTATCGAAGTGCAGTATTGCGTACGTTTGCATGGACAACAATTTTAAAACGCTTGACAACAATCTACCATGTAAACAGAGATTTTTGATTACCTTAATCTGGCTAAAGTCAACAAAAATCTAATTAAGACATGGGGAGTATTGCTATTTTAGTCGCATTATCGAAGTGCAGCATAGACATGTACACACCTGTCGTGTAGCACTTTTCGCTGCATTTTGCGACAGGATTCACTCACGACAGCGCATGGCTTTAACAACGGCGTCGTCTGTTTGCATGTATAGCATGACAATAATTTACTGCATTTAAAGCTTTTGTAAATATAAAAATGAAACACCCAAAACTGTATATGGCATCATAATGAAAACTAACTATATGCTTATCTATTGAGTGCTGTCAAACGATTAATCGCATCCAAAATAAAAGTTTTTGTTTACATAATATATGTGTGTATACGGTGTATATTTATTGTGTATATATAAATACAAACACATGCATGTATATATATTTAAGAAAAATATGTTACATTTATATATGAAATATATTTCTATATCATATAAAACATAAGAATATGAATATATGTGTATTTATATATAGACATAATAAATATGCACAGTACACACATATATAATGCAAACAAAAACTTTTATTTTGCATGCAATTAATCATTTGACAAAATTCTGGAGCGGACGTAATGATGTGTGCCATTAATCGATCTATACATGTAAAACGGGAACATGAATATTCTAAAAGCAGTAAACACCTTAATCATAATATTGTCTTATTTAGAATAAGGTAAATAATTAGATTACTGATGTCCATGTGAACGTAGTCGGAGTGTTTGCTGAAATGCAAACTACAGCATTAGTGTATACTAAAGTGCACAATAAAGCCTCAGCACATGTTAAGTGCATATTGAGCAGTGGAAAAATGTTCTTACACTGCAAAAAAAATGTTTCCTAATGCCGTTTTTCAGTGCAAGTATATAAACACTCTTAAATCAAAACACATTTACTTGAGAAAAAAGATAAGTCGTCATGTTTTCTGAAAAATGTACCAGAATTTAAGTACATTTCTGGTTAAAACAAGAAAAAAAAAATCTGCCTACGGGGTCAGAAAAAATGATTTTCTCTTTGAATCAGGGTTTTTAAAGTTAACTAAAGCTAAAATTAAAACAATTAAAAACATTTTTGTTACATTAGCTGAAATAAAATAAAATAAATAAATAGAAAACGTTTTATTTCAATTAGTTGGCAAGCCAACATTCCTCATTTTAATTTAGTTTAAAACTGAAATGAAAATTAATAGAACTATATATATATATATATATAGTATATAAAAATTGCTAAAACTAAAATGAAAACAGCAAATATAAAAAAATAAAAGATTCCAAGTATAAAACTATAATAGTATCTCAATGATACTAAAATAACACTGTTTTGAATGAAGTTTATTTTACTTATTTACTTATTTCTTGTTTTAAGCAAAAACTCGCTTGAATTTGATGTTTTTCAGAAAACAAGACTTTATATCTTTAGTCCTTTTCCTCCTCAAGAAAATGTGCTTTGATTTAAGAATGTTTAGATATTTGTACTGAAAACAACACAAAATACCGAGTAAGAAAATCGTTTTTGTATTCGGTGTAGCTGATCTGTACAGACAGGACATAGAAAAGACTAATTTGCCAATCCTATAAATATTGACAGTATTTATTTAGTGCTATGTTTAATGATGCACTGATCTGTATACCTAAAGCCTTTTATGCCAGGTGCTGATATATATATATATATATATATATATATATATATATATATATATATATATATATATATTATACTAGCATGTTTGACACTTCAGTCTGTATGATACGTTGTATATAGGTTGTTAATTTTTGTTGAAATAACTTCTCAAACTTTTACCAAAGAACAATCATACAAGATCAGTCTGTATGGAGTAAACATACACGGCAAGAATAAAACCTTAACGATTTAAAGCAATGCAGCTGGTTATGGTACAGCACATAAGTCTTGTGTAAGTAAATATTAATAGTGCACTTGCGCCACCTGCTGGACACATTCAAGCAGCACAAACTAAACTGTGATGCTCATGATTATTTCATATTTTGGAATATGTATGCAAAACATAATTTCTTATTTCTTTCCTATATGACCTGAACGTGTTCAGATTCAGCCGAATAACCAGCGCAATCAAAGAGTAATACACATGATTCTTTTATTGCCACCAATCATAAAGAATAGGAATAATTCATACAAGCAGAGACTGGACTTTCGTAGGTTGAATTCTGTCACCTGTTTCATGGCCTGCATGTGAACCGCTGTGATCAAACTCTCAGTGGAAGGTGCTTCGACTACTGCACTTTCAAGAGAAAAGCACAATAGTACAAATAAAAGGCACGTTTTCCTGAACACAACTCGGGATGGCGAAGCAACACTTGTTTGCAAATCAACTATATTTTAGTAATGAATAATTAAGATTTGGGATTGTTAAACCACCACTGATTATTTGGAGTCCGTTTAATGAGAGTAATATAATAGAACATCTTTCCCTAACATTAGATAAACAAAGTTCTGTGAAATTATGCTGGGATTTGGCAGTTTACGTTTGGGGAAAAATGACCATCGCTGGAAAAAAAAAATCCTTCATTAATTTTGCAAACTAGAAATTTGTGAAAAATTATGTAAAGATTTAAGGAGCTTAAACTGAAGTAGTGTTTCTTTTCAAACCCTTCTGTTCAGTTTTCAGTTTTGGCTAGAATAATGAAACTTTGACTTGCAAAATAGATGGTGATATAATATTTAGCAACAAAATATGCATTTTATGTAGAAGTACTGATTTTATCTTGTGCTGTAAATTTTGAAGTATGAGATTATTTTCTTGTGTGTTATTTAGTATTTAATCAATTCAATTGAAATCATTTCAAATAAATTTAAAACCAAATATTTTTTTCTTTTTTTAATTCATCCTGTGCCTCCAAATCAATGTTTCCACAGTTTAATATCACAAAGTTCAATACATAAATATCATGTGTTGCGTTTGTGTGAGAAAGACAATATTCAAAGTGATGCAATAATGCAAACGATATATTAAACGATCATATTAAAATTTAGAGAAAGAAAAGAGATCCACAGTTGAGCAAATATGAAACTTCATTCTAGACCACAAAACCTATTTCACATTAATGCAAATCACAATTTATGGGTGAATCTCCCAAAATGAAGAAAATGAATTAATATTAAAATGACATTAATATTTCTTGGATTATTTTCATGACAAATATAATTTTTTGTTCATTTTTAGGTCAATTTCTTGAGATTTTTATGCACCTTATTTATGCTGTATCATTTTACAAGTTTATATCTTTTTGCAATTTTCCAAACAGTAATTACATTGGATGAAAAAGAAGAAGAATATAATAATATTCAGCAAAAAGAACACGAGGCCTGTTTGTAGGAAATGACAATTAGTCTATATCTTGGAGCTATTTTTCAAACAGTAATTGTATCAGATTGCCAAAAAAAAAAAAGAATAAATTATATCCAGCATAAAAAAAAAAAAATTAAACCTGTTTGTATGAACATTAATATTTTTTGCATCATTTTCATGACAATTAAGCTTCAATGTCTTCATGAGAAAAATAGAATTTTCTGTTGATTTTTTTTTTTTTTTTTTGTTTTAAAGATTCACCCTTATGCATGATAACTTTATAAGTTCATATCTTAAACAGTAAGAAAATCAATTTTAGCCAGCATAAAGAAAATGAAACCTGTTTGAAGGAACATTAGGATTTTGTTGCATTATTTTCATGACAATTAAGCTTCAATGTCTTTAAGAGAAAAATATGATTTTATGTTGATTTTGGGGTCAATTTCTTAATTTCTGGACATTTTTATGAGATTCACCCGTATGCATGAAAACTTTATAATAACGTTCGTATCTTAGTGCTATTTACTAAACAGTAATTGTATCAAATGCAAGTTTCATTTATCTAAAATGTGGATTTAAAGGGAAACACAAAACGCAACAGAAGCATGTGACTCGTGGCTAAAATGTTTGTCCAGTAACACACCAGACCGTCTCTCACACAGAAAAGCGTTGATTGTGCTATTCATTTAGAACCGTTTAATTGAAAATAATCATCAGAAGAGGAATCATAATACCAGTGTGTGTGTTTGTGAAGCCCACAGTCAAACCATGAAAGTCAGAACCGATAGAAACATCCAAGGTATAAAGTAAAGGCCCGAGCCGAGCGACTACACACCTCTGACACGTTTAAAGAAGGAGCTAAACTCAAGGAATACTGGGAAAAGCATAAATATTTTACATTGTGAGCACACAAAAGCACCTCCGCTGGGGCTCTGGATGCTACCAACAATGACCACAAGTACAATTAAGGTTTTAAGTCATGCGAGTGCCACAGGTTTCAACGTCATAGAAAAATGAAGGTACTTTAAAGCCGTGTGCGTGTGCGTGCGTGTGTGCGTGCGTGTGCGCGTGTGTGTGCGCTCGTGCAGCATGTCGGAGTGTGATTTCTGTTAAAGCAAACAAATTCACGTCATCTTCCTTCTGAAAAGCAGTGAAGCTACCAAATGATCTCGCACACTAGCTGCAGTGAAGGACCAACTCCTAAAATAGGTCGATATAAACAGCTTTGTTTTTTTGTTTTTCATTGACGTTTTCTCAAATATTAGTTTTCCTTCTATCTCTTACCAACGAACGTGAAAATCCGGTTGTGCTTGATAGACAAAACTAAAACTTTTTTATTCTAAAATACTCTTTATCTAGTTTTCGTCGCATCCCTCTTGGAGACCGAGTTCGTCCAAACTTGTCCCCGTCGTCCACCGAAAATCCACCGCCGTCTTCTTCAAAAATAGAGATTCTCAACCAGCGCAATAAAATAACTGTGTCAGTTCTAGAAATCAGCTTTCGGTGAGAGCGCTTTCTAAAATCGTCCGTCTACAAGCGCCGTCCCGCGTCGTCACAGTCAAGCAGTGGGACAAGCGCCACGTGTTCTCCGACGGAGATCAGTCATCTGAGCGTGTTTGTTTTGTCGTGAAAGAGCGGCGCCGTGAGCCTCCTGCGGGATTTCAGCTGTCGTCACTGTTTTCTGTCCACCGGCTGCTTCAAACACAGTTCGCTTCCCGCCGACACGATCGGCAGGTTGTTGTCACGGTGATGGCCAATCAGGTGGCTTATGCTCTCGAATATGTGATCTTTCGTCCGGACCTTGAGGAGACATAGATTTGATTTGAAAGTTTAAGCACAGTATATACACTACCGGTGAAAAATTTAAAACTTTTTAAAAGAAATTAATACTTTTATTCGGTAAGGATGCATTAAATCGATCAAAAGTGATGGTAAAGAATTTTAAATAAATGCTTTTGAACTTTCTATTCATCAAAGAATTCTGAAAAACGTATCACATTTTCCACAAAAATATGAAACAGCACAACTGTTTTCAACACTGATATTAATAAGAAATGGTTATTTAAGTATTGATGTACTATTATAGTTTTTGTTAATATTTTGAGTTTTTATTTTAATTTGAATTTTAGTTAAAGTTCTAGTAATTTTGTGACATTTTATTAGGGTTTTTTATGTCTATACAGTTTTTGTTAAGTTTTAAACTAAATGAAAATGACAACTAGCTGAAATAACAATCATTATTTAATAATTTTCAGTTTAATTTTAGTTACTGATAATAAACCCTTTTGAGCAGCAAATCAGTATATTAGAATGATTTCTGAAGGATCACGTGACACTGAAGACTGGAGCAATGATGCTGAAAATTCAGCTGCGCATCACAGAATTAAATTACATTTTACATTATATTCACATAGAAAACACTTACTTTAATTTGCAATAATATTTCACAATATTACTGTTTTTACTGTATTTTTGATCAAATAAATGCAGCTTTGGTGAGCAGAAGAGGCTTCTTTCAAAAATATAAAAAAAAAATCTTTCTGACCCCAAACTTGAGGCAACTACAATGGAGTTCAAAAGTCCACATCGGCAATTTTGTACTTCCTTCATTTAAACCTGGAACTAAACTGTTTTAGGATTTGGGAATGTTTTAAATAAAATGATAAAATGATCTGTTTCAGATTCTGCAGTATCTCTACGTGACTAATCTAAAATAAGCAAATGAGCGTGACTTCATCAGATCTTCTTTCCCACTGAAGCTCAAGATTTCAAATCATGCTGGAGAACATGATCAAGTTTGTTTTACTTAAAACTACAAAAGAACCTAAAATAGAAGCATTTTCTCAAGAGTTCGAATCCCACTATATTTACTTCAATACACTGCAAAAACAGCTTTCAAAACAAAGATAAAAAGAAATACTGGAGTAGGTCTTACAAGAAAATGCTATTTCAGTCTTTCTACTTCGAATTTCATGTTTAAGTCAATGTGCCATTTCTCTGTAATTATTTTTGAAATTTACTAGCAATTTCGGAGTTAAAAACACTATTTATTTTTATATATGCAGTATTTTATGTTTCAGAAATACTACATGTATCAATTTTCCAGCCCGGTCTCATGAATTAAAAGACACTCTCAGGTCATTGAAAACATGGGTGAAGGTGGCTCTCACCGTTCCCTCCGGATCGACCAGCAGCAGGTGTTTGGCCAGGCCGTTGTGCATCCCCGTCAGGACGTACGAGCCCGGGTTTGTGGTGCTCTTCCGCACCAGGAAGTCTCCGTCGTGGAGCAGCAGCTTCTCGGCCTGGCGGCGGCTCATCTCTCCGTGGTACCACGTCTGGTCCTCCAGCTCCTCCTGAGCTCTCAGGGCGGCCGCGCGCATCAGCAGAGGACTGGAGTTATCCACGGACGCCGCTTTATGCAGTTCTGAGGCTGGAGGAGCCGGAGCCGGAGTCTGGGTCATGATGGCGTCCTCAAACGGCTCTGATGGCACGAGAAAACAATGTGCTGATTGTTTATATCATCGCAAAATGTATTCAGGGATTCATTAATGAAACTTTTTTTGACTAAATTAAAGTGCTTTTGTCATGTTTTCCTCACATTTATGATCTTTCTACAGTAAAACTGCTGACAGTGATGTGATAGTCAGAAGTTATTTAATATTCAAATGAAGGGTGGGATTTTGGACCAGTGAGATTTGACTGTGGGCGGTGCTAACACAGAAACAAAATGTCATGGAAAAGATGGTGATGGTGCTGTAAAACAGGGACATTATATAGTCCTACAGCAGTGTTAGGAATGAATTGCCTCTAAACTCTTACTCATGTCAAAGAGGTCCTTCCTCGGGCTGTCTTTAGCTGTCCCGCTCATGCCCGATTCAGACGGCGTCTCTGACTCTCCCTGGAGGGCGGCCAACACCTGCGTGTCAATGTGCTGCGTGTTCACATACGTGGGCACTTCTCCTGCCTTAGGGGCTTGACCTTTGACCTCAGGGAGACTGTATATGTCACAGGACCCTATACGAAAGGCACAGACAGAACGATGATGATATTTTGAAGAATTGTTTTTTGCATTGACATGAGGTGTTTTGGGCGATCTGTCCATCTAAATGTGAAAACGGAGAAAATAAAGGGAAATTTACCTTGTTGGATGAACATGGGTCGGCCCTGGTAGTACGTCTGGTCGACTCCAGCGACCTGTGTGGACAGCAGTAAACAACATGTGAGTCATCAACAACAGTAATGAAACACCTCCTCATCACCGACCTGATGGAGTCCATATACACTGACAGACAGGAAACAGAGTCCACACTACAGGAAGCCATCTAAATTAATCATTTAGTGCCACAGTTTAATATATCTCAAATTAAAATCACACTATTAATGCCAACATTTATACAAGCTGTTAAGAAGTAGATCATGCAGAATGTTTTTAAACAACTAACACTGTACTGATAACTAACTTAAATGTTCTTATGTTAAATCATTTTTCAATTATTTAATTATATATGTTGGGGTTGTATTTTCTATTGTTCTTTTCAATAATATCCATCTATCCATCCATTCATCCATTTTAAATTTAATTATATATGTTGGGATAGGAAAGTTGGAATTGTTCTTTTATTGTGTTGTTTCAACATAAATAAATAAATATTACTTTTAAATATATTATTTATTTTAATCATTATATACATTGTGGGAAAGTTGTTTTGTTTTGTGTTGTTTGTTTCTATACTGTTAAAAATATAATCCTCATCTAATTAAATTCTTATCTATATTGGAGTGGGAAAGGTGTTTGTTTCAATATTATATCAAAACATAATATTTACATTTATTATTCATTTAATTATATGTTGGAGTGAGAAAATTGGATTTATTCTGTATTTTGTGTTGTTCGTTTTGATATATAAAAAATGTAATATATGTAATACATTATTTTTAATATTATATGTTGTAGTGGGAAAAAGTTGTTTTTTCGATATTAAAACAAAATATAATGTAATATATATATATATATATATATATATATATATATATATATATATATATATATTTTTTTTTTTTTTTTTTACACATACGTTGGAGTGGAAAAATTGGAATTGTGTTTGATTTTGTGTTTTCGATATAACTAAATGCAATATTTATTTTAATTTAACAAATATATACTGTATGTTGGGGTGGAAATATTGGAATTGTTCTGTATTTTGCGTTATTAGTTTTGAGATTATAACAAAATAGAATAAAAATAGAATTGTAACAAAATGAATGCAAACATTACCTCAATTTAACATATTCTCTCGATTCATTTCAGTGACCTGATTTCCTGTATCTATAGAGGTAGATACTATGTTTTATGAAAACTTCAGAATAATAGCACAATCTTTACTATCATTATTTACCAAAAACCTAATTCATAAAGAGATATTGACAGAAACACATGAGTTGCATTTGCAGAAGCAGCTGAGCTGGAGTGATTATCGATCAGCGGGCGGGTGATTAGCAGACCTGGCTGCTGTCTTGTGTCTGATTGGTCAATCTAGCGTCAATGAATCCTCCTGGTGGCGGCATCTTTCCGGGAATGCTGTTGTAGTAGTGATGATCGGCGGACTCCTCTCCTTCCTCCGTCCACGGGGGCTCGTCTGTACTCATAACCCTAAAGACAGGACACAATGAGAGGCAGAAGGGGTCTCAGATAAGAATCCCGAAGGTGTAGATGAGGACTCACCTGTCGTGCATGGATGAGGGTTTGCTGGATGGACACTGCAAATAGAGCTGAAAGCGCAGGTCAAACGCCTGACCGATCGTACTGATCACATCCTGAGCCAGACCGTCAGAGCACTCCAGAATATGACATGCTAGAAACACAGGACACGTCAGGACCAATCTGACAAAACCTGTCCACGTCATATTTCAACCCAAAATCAAAAGACAGAAGAAAATTTTAGGAATTGTCATTAACTGACATGATAATTAAGCACATTTAACCTCTAAATTCTCATTACTGTGGAAATATGATAACAGGTTTTTCAAATTTTAAAGATTTTGTACATTATGGTACTATTTATATATTTCTATACATAAAATATATATTTTACTGCAGTGTTATTTTAGTATTATTACAATACTATTAAAGTCTTTATTCATTTTTAAAAATGTTTTTTATATTTCCTGTTTTTAATGTAAATAACATTTTTGTAATTTAGTTGTTTTTTGCCATTTTTATTAGTTTATTATTAAATAGATTTTATTAATTTTATTTCAGTTTTTATTTTAGTAAATCAAGTTAAACTAGCTGCTAGTGCAACAAAAGCTGAAATAAAATAAGTTAAAGTTAAATATTTTTTATTTTATTTCAGTTTATTTCAAGTAACATTTGTTTTTTTATGGTTTTAATTTTAGATAACTATAATAATCCTGTTTTGTGCTGTAAATTTCCTACCGTAAATATATCAAAACTTCATTTTTGATTAGTAATATGCATTGCTAAAGACTTCATTTGGACAACTTTAAAGACAATTTTCTCAATATTTAGATTTTTTTCCTCCCTCAGATTTCAGATTTTCAAATAGTTGTATCTCAGCCAAATATTGTCCGATCCTAACAAACCATACATCAATGGTTTTGTGGTCCAGGGTCACATATATTAACAAATAAGAAATTTTGCATATTTCGTGAAATAAAATGTAATTAATTTAATTTCTTTTAATTTTAGGGTGAACTGTGACTTGAACATATTTTCATAAGATTTATCAGTCAAAATACATGAAACACAAAAATGCAGCATCAATAAATCTGACATGCAGGTACACAAACATAAGACACGCACGCATGCTGAAGTATTAGATATCAGCAGATGGGGAACGGATGCCGATTTGCTGACTCACTCCGCTATAAAGTGTTCATTATGAGATCTTTCCTCTGACAACATCAAAAATGCATTAGAAAATGCAGCGAGACTTTTAAAACGTGGCCTCTGCGCTGACAGGAAGTTAAAAGATCCATGAAATGAAAAGAGACGAAGATACAACAGCCACAGAAATTGATTTTTTGATGCTAAATGCAGCTGTGGTGGACTGATCAATCACGCTTGTTTGTGAATGTGTGTTACAGGACGGCCCAGGGTGATAAACACAATGAAATGGCCCTCAGGAGCTGTACAGCTAAAACTGTGGTTGACCATCAAGAACATCAACCACCAAAAACATTGTGTAATTGTTATGGTTCGTTCTGCAGAGAAATTAGTTATAGGCCCTGTAATGTTTTCATAGTCACTGTGTTAATCTCTTGAAGGAATAGTTCACCCAAAACTATTCTGTTTGCAGTGAATGGGTGCCGTTAGAATGAGAGTCCAAACAGCTGATGAAAACATCACAATAATCCACACCACTCCAGTCCATCAGTTAATGTCTTGTGAAGAGAAAGGCTGCATGTTTGTAAGAAACAAATCCATCGTTGGTTTCCATCTGCAAGTTCAGCTACACACATTGTGATGAAGCAACAAAAAATATATACAATCTTTTCCATGACATTTTGTTTCTGTGTTAGCACCGCCCACAGTCAAATCTCATTGGTCCAAAATCCCACCCTTCATTTGAATATTAAATAACTTCTGACTATCACATCATTGTCAGTAGTTTTACTGTAGAAAGGTGTTTTTAACTGCAAACCATTGTTTTTGGCTAAAATACACGTTATCTATCCATATAGCTATCTCCAGTGAAAAAGTCATCTCGTCTGAATCAGGAGAGAAATCTGCACAGATCTGTTTACAAGCAAAAACAGTCCAAAACAGTTCTACACAAATATGTGTGGATTTTGATGTGAGAGTCAACAGGAGATGGACTTTTTTACTGGAGGAAACATTATTATTCATTATGGACTCGTATTTTGGCCAAAGTGAAGTTAAAAAGGCAAGGCAAGGCAAAGTTTGGACTGGACTGGTGTGGATTATTGTGATGTTTTTATCAGCTGTTTGGACTCTCATTCTGACGGCACCCATTCACTGCAGAGGATCCACTGTTGAGCAAGTGATGCAATGCTACATTTCTCCAAATCTGATGAAGAAACAAACCCATCTACATCCTGGATGACCTGAGAGTGAGGACATATTAGCAAATGTTCATTTTTGGGTGAACTATTCCTTTAAGAAGTCAACCTAAGAAAGGATTACTTATAGTTGGAAAGTATTTTAACATTCAAAAAAATGACACAAATCATCAGAGCATGCAGCAGAGAAAAAGACAGGAGTAATACCTCTCCGGTTAACAGGATCTTTCGCCACATAAGCGACGTAATCAGTCGTGTCCTGTTGACAGAAGACAGAGAATGATCCAAAGCTAAACTGAGCTAATTCCACTTCTACATGCTTTTATGAGCATGTTTCTTTAAAGCTGTCATATAATGGCAAACAGGATATTTCTTGCTCTTTTGAAATGAGTTTGATGTATTACGTACTTTGAAAAGCACAACACTATTTATTGAAACTGGACTACAAAAATGACTCATTTGTCAACGGTCATAATGACATCACATCTATGAGCTCATTATCATATGACCACCCAAATTTACACATTACAGACAGCAAAAATGACTAATTTGTGAAACTGAGATGACCATAACATCACATCTATGAGCTTATTAACATATGACCGCCCACACTTACATAATAAAAATTGAAAAAATGACTAATTCACGATTATGACAATACAACTATGAGGTCATTAAATATTAAATACTAAAAAAAGACCAATTCATGAAATGATCATGATTATGACATGACGACTTTGATCTCATTAACATGACCGCATACATTTACATATTAAAACTGCAAAAAGGCTTCAGCCTACACCTTTTTCTGGTTAATATGTAAAATTACATATAATTATTTGGAATAGTGTATGAGGACTTCATAAATCTACTGAACTGAACTGAATTACTACTACACCTATGAGCTCATTAGCATATGACCAACCATATTTACATATAAACATCTATTTAATATTCAGCAACCTGATAAAAAACAAGTACGCAGAAACTAGCCAATAATAAAGTAATTTATGAACACAAGCCTTAAAGGTACAGTAGCTTATTTAGTGAAAATAATGGTGGTAAGATAAAATACCACTAAAACATATTTATTATGGCCCCGTACTTTATTAACAGAAACACTAAAGTTGTTCAACTGGATATGCCATTAAACAGCTTGGTTTTTCGGAGCGCTCTGAGATTTGCCATGAAGTGTGGTGAGACTGAACGTCAGCTGAAGAATGAATCACGGGTGTGATGTTGTAAAGTCTTACCGGATCTCCACCGGAGGCAAAGGATATGGACTGCATGTGATGATTGGCGATTATCTGTGGAAACAGGAAGGAGCATCATTCATCTGCAATAGAACACTGCATCCTGAGAATGAGAGAGGAGAGAAGTGTGTGTTTCTGGACCTGTTTGGAGTCCGGTGTCATCAGGTTTAAACTGCTGGTGGAGATGTTGAGGTTGATACTCATACCAGCAAACTGCAGGTTACTCTTGCCCAGAATACTGGAGAGGAGTTTCGAGGGAGGCTGAAAGAGAGCAACACAGGCTCATGTTTTCATCTTCAGCCTTTCTTAATTGCTTCTTAACTTCTTATATGTCATAAAGTTTGCAATATTTGATGATTGCTTATTTCTTAGGCTGCTTGATAATTTTTTGTTCTGCATCGACATCGTAGCTTCATCCACACAAAATCATGTTCCACAACTTAAGATTAAATATGTTCTAAATGACTGTTTTTTTTGTCACACAAAAATGATTTTTTTTATTTCACTAATTCTTATTATATTATTGCAGTACTGTTATTTTAATTTATTTAAAAATAAAAAAATTAAAAAATTCTGCATTGAATTGTAGCTTCATTTTTTTTTTTAGATTTCACTCATTCTTATTATATTATTGCAGTACTGTTATTTTAATTTAAAAAAAATTCTGCATCGAATTGTAGCTTCATCCAAAAAAAAAAAAAAAATATGAGTGAAATCTCATTGATCCAAAATCATTTAGTTAATTCTTGTTATAATGATGTTTATATATATTTGTAGTATTGTCATTTTATTTATAATTTATTTTACAGATTTTTGTCCTGCATTGAATAGTAGCTTTGTCAACAGTGAAATCTTACTGGTCCAAAATCACATTCCACAAATAAAGATTAAATATTTTCTGAATAATTATTTTATTTTATATTTGATTAATTCTATTATATTGATATTTCATTTGTAGCATTGTTACTTTAATCTATTTGACACATTTTTGTCCTGCATTGAATAGTAGCTTCGTCCACAGTGAAATCTTACTGGTCCAAAATCATGTTCCACAAATATAGATTAAATATGTTCTAAATTATTTTATTTTATTTTCATTATACTGAGATTTCATTTGTAGTACTATTATTTTAATTTATTTTACTAATTTATTTAGCTGTAAACGCTTTGTCAATTAAAATGCAGTGTCTTGCCAAACACACTACATTAAACTGAAATTCAATTCAAATCACTCCAGTCAGCCTTCATTCATATAACAAAATGGAAGAATATTCATAAAATAAAAATCACACATGCAATGCATCATTCTGCGTTTGTTTGCTAAATCGATCCAATGTTGCTTCATTAAATCGGGACATACGGCATGGCACGGCACGCTTTAAAGCTTTCCTAAAATCCGCACGCACACGTCCCTTTCCATGGCTGCAAACGTGCATCACACACACACACACACACACACGTGCACACACACACACACACACAGCAGGAGGGCTGATTACTGCTGCTCAGTACAGAATGAGTCACCGTGCTAACAGTATGCCCACACACACACACACACACACACACACAAACACCGCAGCACGCCATTTCTCTTTCTCCGGCCTTTATTTGATCTTTAACCGTCTTCATCTCACTCCAAACCTTCTGATGCTCCTCATTTAGTCTTTTCCTTATTTATTCCTCCTTTTCCATCTTATATTTCTCCATCTGCATCAATAACCTCCACCACTTCCTGTTGTCATGTGCAATAATCTATATCTCTCTCTCTCTCTGATCGTCTCTCTGGTGTTTTTTAATTAAATTCAGTGTAATTCAATTTGCTTCATTCACATTGTTGTCTTAGAAAACGGTCAGTTTTCATGGAAAATAATAATTGCTCAGGCTAAGACAAACCTGCAGACTTTTTCACGTTTTCTGTGCTGATCTGTTAGGGAAAATATGCAGAAGTATGTGGATTGGATTTGAAAATTGTACAATGTATGAGATCAGAGTACTACACTTTTACTGGTAGCTGAAAGCATTGTTATTTTAGTATCATTGATATGCCATTATAGTTTTTATTAATATTTAAAATTTGTTTTTATTTTTATATTTTGAGGTATTTTCATAATTTTCGTTAAAGTTTTAGTAATTTTGCTGTTTTATGAATTTTATTTTCAGTTTTAGGTTTAGTTATTTTAGTACTTAGAGTCAAACTAAACAAAAATGAGAAATGTTGGCTTGGCAACTAGCTGAAATAAAATAAGTAAATTTTATTTTAAATCACTTAAGGAATTTTATATTAAGATTAAATATATTCTGAATAATTTCATTTTATATTTTATTTCATATTTTATTAAGTCTTATTATATTTATATTTAATTTTTAGCACTGTTATTTTAATTTATTTCACTCATTTTTGTCCTGAACTGAATAGCTTTGTCCACAGTGAAATCTCACTGGTCCAAAATCATGTTCCTCAAATAAAAATTAAGTATGTTCTGAATAATTCTTTTATTCTGCAACTATAAGTATATAATTTATTAAATCACTTAATGTTAATTTTATTTCAAGGCTGAAAGCATTATCAAATTAGCCAAAATACTTAATAACAAAGGCACGCAATCATCTCATACTTGTGCAGTTTTTGGTTTCCAAGTTGAAAGTCCAACTTTACAAGGCTTTCTATTGTACTTTTAAGACTTTTTCAAAGCTAGATGCATTGCAATATAACAAGTTTCTGTTCAAATGCATTTATTATTTGCACACATTCTCTGACTGTACCTTTCTCTTGCGCAGAGCTCCTTTGGCACCAGGGACGGCTTCACACACCAGACTGATCGCCTCCCTGCCGAGAGAAATTACAAAAATATGAAGACATGAGTAATTCTGAAGTACAGAGCGCGCAAACTGTCAAGATGCTGTGTGAAAACAGTGGCACTGCAGCGGCATTCTGGAAACAAAGCAAAACTCTTCAGTCTGGGATACATTTGATCAGTTTCTGTGAATCTGGCCCAAAGATCGTCGCATATGAATCTAGAATTTTTTATTGTTCATGATGATAACAGGGTTGCTGAAGGTTGATATATATATATAGTGGCCAAAATTAGAACACTAGTATTTTCACCAGCTAAAAATGTTTTTTGCTGTAGTGTGTCAGTAGGAAATATATACATACATATATAGTGGAAAGAAAATAAAGTATATTTTAACACCAAAAATGTTATTTTGCACTGTGACTTCTTTTTCATAGCAATAAAGCACATCTTCCCCATTTTCTTTTCATGTTTTTGACAATTCTCATCTCACTAATGCTGATTTTCATTAGATGCTCATTACTGTAGTACATAATTTATTTAAGTAAGCATAAATGCAATGCAACCAATTCTACCATACTGTATAAATACTCATTTTTTTATATTACAGTAATAATATTGGGAATTTTAAAAAATAACAGTAATGAAAAATGTAATTAAAATAATTTTACAATGAAATATATACGAATGCTCCTAAAAGCAGGATAAAATATAATTCCTTATTTTTTTCTGCACATGTTCTTGACAGATTCTTGACACATTGATTTTGATCAACTTTTAATGTTTAACACAATAAATAAAACCTATGTCTGAGGTGCAATATAGATAAACCTGTTGATCGTTCAACGTTCAAGCTCAGTTTCTGGACCCGTCTTTGTGTCCAGAGAGCGTTCAGGAATGGCTGGTGTGTTCCTGTGAACACTACAGCAGGAAGTCAGGCAGAAAAGAGGATATGACATGTCATCCCCAGCGCTGCTAATGCTAGCGGCCCACACAGCCCAGCGTTCAATAAACAAGCGGCGTCCGCTGGGACCCGATCTGCTGCCTCTACACTGATGTTACGCAATGACTCATCAGCACACATTCACATCTCACGCGCTCGTTTTAGCAACAATAAATGAGTGTTTGGCTGCGGATTCAAATCAAGAAAAAACATAAAAGTGCCATGAAAGAGCTGATAGCAGTCATGTAACGCCACACGGGGCCAAGTGATAACTGTGATGTAACCGTAAAGCAACTAAAAAGGAGTGTACAAAAGCCATTAACTGTGATTTAGCAGCAAAACAACAGACAAACAGAAATATTTAGAAATATATAAACATAAGAGAAACATATAATAGAGAAAACAACATCTGAATCACACTCGATTCCAATGTACGATTGGAAAGTCCGATTCATTTAAGTGAATTGGTTCATTTAGTTAACAAAAATAAGTAACCGAATGGTCACAAAAAACAAACAAACAAATAAATAAAAATTAATTAAATGTAAATAAATATTAATACAATTATCTGTGCCCTTTTTATTTTATATAAAAACATTTTATTACAAAAATAAACAAACAAATCCCCTTTTGTAAATGTTTTTCATTTTAATTAATCTAATGTAATAATAAATTTTGATTTTTAATATTTTATATTAATTTTAATATTTAAAATGTATTAATAATACACATAATAATATGTATAAAAATAAATAATTTTTAAATTTAGATAAATACAATTAAAAATATACTTAAAATAATAAATAACCTTAAGATAATCACTTAAACCCAATAAGATAAGATATTATCATTTATTTCACTAACAGTGGAAACTTTATGAATTATCTTTTTTTGTATTAAAATGGAAAGCATAACTGAATCTAAATTCACTTAAAACTAAACAGTAATTTGAAATGCACAATACATTAAAATATTAACAAATTAACCATTATGATGGGAAGTGTGCATCTGTGCATGCTATTTCAACTAATATTACCTACAATTCTTTGCACAAAATAAAATTAAAACGTTTGTGACTATTTTTTTTATTTAATTTGAGAGAGAGTTGTATTACCGTGTGATTTGTGATCGTGTGGTGAAGTCCAGGGATCTCATGGACCGGAGAACTTCAATGCAGCCCAAATACTGAAAAAGAAGGGCAGAAATGTGATTAGAACAGCTCATAATCATCTTTTCTTCAAAACTAGATATTGTTATTGCTCATTGTATGATAACCCCCCCCCCCAGTAATTTTCATTGAATCCAAATTCAACTGCTTACTTTAAAGTCAACATGATACCAAAATTAAGCCAATTTCTTTATACATGTCTGTAGTCTTGTATTTTTCCAGGTGAAATATTGTGCTGTGTGAGTGTGTGATGTGTTGAACAGCACTGACTGCAACACTGCAACATACACTAAACATTCATTCATCCATAAACAGGAACATTGTGTCCATTTTGGCCTTGTGTCTGTGCTAACATTGCACATCAGCAGGTGGTGTTGGTCCTTTAGGCAGCTTGACATGCTGTGGTTATAATGAACGGTCATTGTACAAACAATAATAACAAACACAGGTTGTAAAACACATGAGGGTGATTCATTAATGAAAGGGTCTTCATTTTTTGGGTGAACTATTTCGTTAATACTTTAATCTGCTCGTCTACAGTCCCACACTGTTAAACACACACCCACCCACACACACACAGACCACCTCTGATTAATGTCACACAAGTTCACAACCACATACAAAACACACACACACCGGTTAAGCTCACACATATGCAGACACAATTAAACATTTCTTCTGAAAAACAACAAAGTAATTCTAAATCATAGAGTGTAATTTCTGGTGTGATTTGGTCTAAACCACAGTATTATCGTGTCTGATCTGATCAAATGTCTTCACATAAACTCACTTTTTTTTTGTTGGTAAAAGTGGATGTTGTTATTTGTTTTATTTCACACTACAAAATCAAAAAAAAAAAAAAAAAGACTGAAAAATTCAATTTTAAGGATTAATCTTGTATTCTTTAATCTTTAAAAAGCTCAAAACATTGATATAAAAACATTATATAAAAAAATATTAATTAAAATTAAAAATATATAAAATAAAAATGTTACAAAATTACAAAAGCAAAAAAAAAAAAAAAAAATCATATTCATCTCATATTATTTAATCTATAAAAGGCTCAAACCCTAACCCTAAATGAACCAAATAAGAAAGTATTAAATTAAATAGAAATAAAAAATGATTAACTACAAATGCAAAAAAACTGGGGAAAAAATGAATGATTCACCTCATATTCTTTTATTCTTTAATCTATCCACCTTATTCTTCCCGTAAAAATGGGCGTGGCCATTTCTATGGGTCTGGCTTCCGGTCTCATTCGCTACCAGCTTTTTAGCTGTACAAAATCGCCTGTTTTGCTGCTTGATACTACAAATTGGTGTGTCTTACCATATTATTTTAATGCATTATCTTAATTACCGTTTACTGCACGCTATAATTCTTCTTGTTATTTCCCTACAGCGGCTAATTAACCGGAAGTCTCGCCCAGAGGCTTACTTCCACATTGAAGAATAAGATGGATAAAAAGCTCAAAATACTAACCCTACATGAACTATATATAAGAGAGTATTCAGTATTAAAGTAATAAATAAAATAAAATAAAAAAGTGAGAGAGAAGGCACTGAAGAAATGTATGCTCCATCTTAAAGGATTCATCTCATATTTTTAAATCCCAAACTCAAAACCCTAATCCTACATGAACTATATATGAATTTCTTGAATAAAAGACAATAAAATATAATAAAGTGAAAAATTATTTTAGAAATGACACAAAAAAAATACATGCTCCAACTTACCGTATTCATCTCATATTTTTTAATCTTAAATTAAAATTCAAAATCCTTCAAAATAAAATACAAAAATCATTATAGAAAAACAGCCAGCAGCAAATAGACTTGTATGTCAGCTGCGTATTAAAACGCACGAGGCGTCCGTGGAGAACAGTGTCGATGACATCATCCATAAACCGTGACATCACACATCAACACATCTCTGCTTTATTTAGCCTCTCACCTCACAGATCTCTCAATGCTGCATGACTCACTCATTCAGAGTCTCACTACAACTTTCCTTGACTAAATGAATGAGTCACCTGCAGTAACCCACCTGAGGACCGACGAACCCACCGTCCGCGTCACATTCTTCCAAGAACACTGCGAATGCTGATTAGTTAAGTTTACTCGAGTGCTTTATGGAAAATTATCTCCTCACTGCCTCGTTTTTTATTGCCCAAATTAACTCTGGTGTACGACTCAAAGCACAGAAAGGAAACGGGGCCGGAAGCGGACGATGAGTCACTGCTATGTTTTGGCTGAAAATAAATGATGGAGGCTTTGAGCTTATTGACTGATTGTATAGACCAATTTCCTGTTAGTTTTTCTGTGGGCGGAGCTTCGGTGGTGGCAGAAAGATCCCCCTGACTGCTTCACTAACGCTAGCTATGAAGTCTGTTAGCTTGTTTTTTAACAATAACTGAAGAAATTCAGATTTTACCTGCATATGTAAGGTCACTCACTGTCCGGGACCGCGTTATTTGAAAAGGTTAACTTTAACGGACGAAACCAGATCGGCCGACCTGTACTCACTCAAAGGATGGACGATCTGACAGGATTACGTCCGGTTGAGTGACTCACCGTGTCTATCTAGTCATGAAGATGTAATATATATATATTTCAATTTCAGCAATTTTTACAGCTACATTATTATTCCAGCCACAATTACTCATAACAATGTATATAACTTACAATTACACACGATTAAGCATATAAATCGTCCTTTTGTTGTTTTACACACATGCACACAGACATTATTTCATACACGACATAGTACTGAGATCCATAAGAAATCTTTAGATGCGCCCATAACAACAAAACACTATACTTTATTGAACCTTTTCTGATAAGAAGTGTGCGCTGCAAATGCGAGCATTTTTGACGATCGTTTCTGTCCAGTCTGCTCGTTTTATTGCGTTTAACCAGCAGCAGATATGCGTTAAAATTTCAATTTCAATATTTCAAAATTCTGACTTTATTCTCGGTAATTCCGAGATTACATCTCACAATTCTGATAAGAAAAATCAACTGGTCATTCTCTCTTTTGAGTTTATCCCACACTTCTAGTTGCACTTGCGAGAAAAAAAAGTCTCAAAAAAGAATTGTGAGACAAAACAGGTAACATTAAATGAAAAATATAGGTTTAAATAGTATTTCATGCTGTAGACCAATTGTTTAAATCAAATTTATGCTTTAAAAGTAGAGTAGTCATAGCAGGTTTCATTCATTAGTCTGTCAGTTTAAACGTCTGCGTTTAGCTTCAAATGGCGTTTTGATGACAGTATTCTATAAAAATTTGAATTTGAATTCTAATTCTGACATCCAAAGGCACAACAGTACATTTGATCTCTTATTCTGTGGATTTTTCCCATTTCACTCTGCTTGTTACCGTGTGTTTCTGCAGCTGCGAGTGACGTAACTGTGACGTCTACACGAAATTGGTCTATTAGACGAAATAAAGTTTGTTTCTGTGTGTAGGCATAATGTAACAATAAAGTGTACATTGCAACACATAGTAAAATGTCAAATCAAAAATCACAGACAAGCAAATAATTTAATATATCCACCTTTTTCCTTCAACACGGAAGTAAGCCTATGGGTGAGATTTCTGGTTCATTAGCCGCTATAGGTAAATAACTAGGAGAATAACAACGTGCAGTAAACGGTAAAACTGTTTGCACTACAAACCAGTGTGACCATAATTAAGATAATACATTAAAATAATATGATAAGACACACCTATTTTCAATATCAAGCAGCAAAACTAACTGTTTTGTACAGCTAAAAATAGCTGGACACAGATGAGACCGGAAGCTAGACCCATAGAATTTATGGCAAGAAAAAGGTGGATATTTTAATATTAAATATATATTTATATATTTTAACATTAAATGTATATTGCAATATTTTTTTGACACCTATAGCTTCTCAGCAACATACAGTAAAATGTCAAGTTAATCAAAATGCCACAGTAAAATGGCCAGAAAAGTAAATAACTTTAAATAAATGACAGAAAAGTTAAATAATTTAATATATGTTTTAACATTAAACATATTTTGGAACAGTGTTTTTTTTTAATGTATGGGTTTTTTATATATATATTTTTTTGTCACTGCAAGGAAGTAGCTACTAAATGTAGTAAAATAATAAGATAATCAAAGTCCCTAGTAAAAGAAATGCCATAATTGATTTAAAATACATTTATTTCATAGTAAGTATACTTCAAATCCATTTACATATTTATTGACATATCACTTAATACTTACTGATATAAGATTATAATTAAACTTTATTTAGTATATTCATTTTTTGCACAATGCACATTTCTTAATATTACACTTAAAATGTGCTTTAATATCACTATTAATAAGGATTGCATGATCTCTGTAAAATATCAGTGTTTAATGCAAAATATTTAAAGTGTACATGAAATATACTTGCAATAGTTACACTTTATCAATATCAAATATACTTAAGTATATTTCAGCACTACTTCGCACAATTAAATGCATTAAGCACAAAATTAGTTAGCAGACTAGCAGAAGTTTACCAGTTTAGTATAATAAAAGTACAATTGCAGGGTATTTAAACATGTAAATGTATTTGTAGTATACGTAGCAGCACAAAATAAATGTATTTCAAAAACATTTTAGTATTTTTTTTTGGGGGGTATGACGACCATAAAATATTTTACAATTTTTTTTTATTACACCTATAGGATTTCAGGCGCAGACAATAAAATGCCAAGATAATCAAGGACGGTAAAATCAATTTAAACAAATGACAGAAAATTAAATTAATTAATATATATTGTAACAAATATATATTTTGCAATATTATTTTCTTTTTTAAACTTTTTTTTGTTTTGTAACTTCAAAAATGTCAATGCAAAATGTCATGATAATCAAAGACAAATGACAAGAAACTTAAATAAATGACAGAAATGTAAAGCGTTTCCCATCAAACTAAGGCCCAAAACTCGACAAAAGTATGAAAATGCAAAGGTTTTTCAAGCTCATTTTCTCATGTCGCCGTGTTTTGAAATATATAAGTACATGTTGTATTCGCAGCAATGCCAAAAGGGGGCTTTTGCATAAACTGTCTTCTACGATCAGTTTCTACGCTCAGATACTGTTTAACTGTTAGACATAATGCTATGCACAAAATAACAGCAATTTACTTAACGTTCAAATTCACACTTGAGAACGACAACGGATCTTAAATGTGTCAACAACTACACAGAACAGCACAAATTTTCACTTAAACCCAATCAAGCAAGGGCTGGATCTAACGTCTGTAGTCTGTCTGAACACTGGTCGCGTGTGTTTGAAAAGCAGTCAATGTCAGCAGCTGTCCTTTTAGTGAAATGGAGCATAGTGTGTGTGTGTGTGTGTGTGTGTGTGTGTTCATGCAGGGTCACTCAATAAGTGAACTGTAAAGAATAACACACATTCAGCCCCGCAAAGAGACGCCAGAGGGGTTTTGTACGGACGCCGCTAACTTTTACCAACTAACTCTTACCAAAACACATCAAACTCAAACAAGGAGCTAGAAATACGGTCCTTTTCTTTCTCTGTCACTCTCTGTACGTTAAATGCTTAGAGACCTTCGTCACAGATAATAAAACGCATCAATTTAGTTCCCATCCATTGCACGCCGGTTTGCACGATCTAATTCAGTCGTGTTGGCGCTTCGTGTTTTGCCTTTATAGCAACTGACTATTCAGAAGGAAAAAAAAAGCTAGAAGGGAATAATGTATGATTCATGCCGCACGAATCCGAGTCACTTTTAGCTCAATGGGGCCTTGAACATGCTTATATGATCGTAAACACACTAGGCGATACGCTTAAAATACATGATACCGCAATATCTGAGGTCAATGCTCAATATGCATTGTCTGTTATACAAATATGTTTCGTTTAACAGAACTAAAATGCACTTATTAAAACACAAACTTCTCAAATGTCCACAAACGACCCTAAAAGGAAACAATGATGCTGGTATTTATATAGTGCATGTATAGAAGACAAATGTACATGCAACAGAGTTTTCAAGCATTTTCTCGAAATCCTTAATGAACAACATATAATTATATTTATGCATTTAAATCAAATGCACAGAAAGCGGGTGCTACGTGCATGCTAAACATGGCATACAAGCACATATTTGCACGAATCAAAGCTGATCTTTTGACTGTTGAAGTTATCATGTTTGTCTTTGCATATAGATGTGGACAAGAATAACTGCTCTGTCCTGCACACGTCATGATCCCCGGAGACGATACAGTAACAGAACTGTAGCCGGAACAACATCCCCCTGGTCTGGTAACCGGTCGCCGTGGTTACGCGATTTGCATGCACTTCCCTTTTGATGTGATAAACTTGCAGTTAATTTGAATAGATCAAATCTGCAGAGGTAAAAAATAAGCGGTCGCACGGACAACTGAACCACTATATGTCTGTGATATTTAAGGCAAGCAGAGAATATATCGCAATAACAATGTACGTAGAGAAGATGGATAACTGAACTTGTGTTATATTACAAGGGCAGTCAACGTCTCTGAAATACACAAGGCTGTGTTATGGTAAAAAGATGCTATACTGCATATAATGAATTAAATAAAGCTACGTTGCAAAGCTATGGTTGTACAGGACTGTTTTATTTTATTTACATACAACATTGACACTGTTATTGATACTGAATAATGATACTGCCATCTACTTTAGAGCTGCTTTACAGCCATTTTACAATTTTACAACATTCTAACATTATTTTCCTGTTTATTTGAAAAGTTTTCCTGTTTAGTTTTGAAACAATCTGCATTGTATAAAACACTATAGAAATGTGATTTGATTTTAACAATGAGGAATATGAAAAATGTAGATTGAGACAAGTTTGATCAATGTCATACTTGCAACTTTCCACATTAAATTTAACTGATGTTTTGTTTTAGTATCACTGAGATACTATTCATATTTCAAATTAGTTTTTATTTTTACATTTTTCTGTTTTTGTCTTAATTTTAGTTAGTTTTAGTAATTTAGTTGAGTGTTTTTGCCATTTCAATTTTTTTTATGTCTATATATATATTTTTTTTTTCATTTTTATTTTATAGTTTATATTAGTTATCATATAGTTTATATTGGTTTTTATTTCAGTTTTATTTTTAGATATTGTAGTACATCAAGGTAAACCAAATGAAAACGTGGTGTCAATTTAAAAAAAAAATAATAATAATTAAGTTGAATCTTTTATTTCGAATAATGTTTGGTTATGGTTTTAGTACTATAATAACCCTAGTTGAATCACAGGTGCTTATGATATTAAGTTCACTTTTCTGTCTTTAACTTAAGTGTTCCAAAACATCAAACACTGGTTATGCATAATCATCCTTTTGATTGGTTTCTATCAAGTTCCAACAAAGAAAACAAATCCAATGAGATGAAGTATCTTCACTTGTTCTAAATTTGGTCGTTTATTCAAACAAACATGATTATTTAGTTCATACTGTATTAATTAATTTCAACCTATTTTTTTAAACTGTAATACAAAATCCGATTCACCTCATACCGCCCACCTACACATGCATGTAAGACTCAGAGGAAACAGACGGCATGTAAACATGTATGTGGCAGAACATTCTGTGCTTTTATGGTCACTTGTGAACGTAACGGTGCCGTTTCGAGTCACTGGCGACCTGCATTATTCCAAATTGTACACATAATCCCTCTGTACCGGCACATGGATGAAAAACAACAAGGGAAACGCAGAAGACAGAAAGCATTTGGATCTTACCTTAACGACATACGTCACTCCAGGTCCGGAAATCTTTTCGCTGGAGTGCAGCCATCCACGAGAAGGCTTATTCACCAGCCCGCCGCAGCCCGTGGCACCCGTCCCTCCCAGGCCCCAGCCCTCTCCGCCGGGCTGAGACTCTTCCATCCTGCCCTTCTTCCCCGAGCTGGCCGAGCCGGTCTCTGGCGGGGCGTGAGGCGCTCCAGAGGCCGCAGGGAGGGCAGACGAGCCCGGGCTGCCGGATCCACCTCCTGTCGCTCCTCCCTGGAGCTTGGACACGGCCAGGTCCTTGACAGCAGACGGCAGGCCCTTGATGCCCAGCAGTCCGGAGGAGTTGGCGAATTTGAGGTTGGAGACTTTGTTGATGAGGGTGCACAAGGTGCCGGACTCTTCGGCGGGGTCGGGCGGCAAGACCTCGGCTGGCGGGGCGTACGGAGGGTCGCCCACGGGCGGCGACGGCGGGACGGCCGAGACCTTGGCGTTCATGGAGAGACCGTGCAGAAGCTCATCGACGGATGTCACTGACTCATTCCGGAATCGGTTGTATTTAGCACGGTGAAGCATTCCCCTCGGTGTGCCAGCCTACATGCGAACGGACACATCCAACTCCCAGCTGACCGTCCACTTCTTTAACATGCTGGAGCCGAGAAAGCGTCCTCGAGGGTTCGAAGAAAGGGAGCGAGCGGCCGTCAGGAAAATCCAACGCCGTGTGGCAGCAGCAGCAGCAGCTCGGGGACCAAAAATAAACCACAAAACGCGGAATCCATGGAGACAGAGGACGACGAGAGAGAAAAGCAGCGCGAGGTCGCTCCTCTACAGAGATAGAGGGCCAGAGATGGCAGAGGGAGAGAGACAGAGCTCTAGTGAAGAGATGTCTCTCTCTCCCCCCGCATCCTGGCAGATCCCTGAACATGCATGACTCACTCTGAGAGAGAGAGAGAGAGAGAGAGAGAGAGAGAGAGACCCTTCTCAACAAAAGACTCACTCAACACTGCAGAGCACTTTCCGTTACAAAAAAAACTCCCACTTACAGCTCGGTAGAACCAATCAATTCTCAAAATTCGCCCTGTCCGTAGGAACGCCTCTTGCTTTGATTCAGTCCGGATAAACAGAACGGAAAAGATGTGATAAACAGATCACTGTATTGAAATCCGAGCTCAGTCAGAATGAACTAGAATCAAAATCAGTCCACTGACATAATTCAATGCATAAACCACACTGGAGTACCATGCGTGTTGTTGGATCACATGTACGCCACACAGAATGAAACTTGAGTCGCCGTGCATGGCGATCGCTAATTTTCCGCACATGCAATCGCAGTTTTACTTGAATTCAGAAGCAAGGCTCTCTACTGAAAAGGTGTGCTGCATGACCTGCCGCTGATTGATAAATGATAATCTACCAAAATGACATGAAATATTTGAAAGCGTTCACCTTTCCCCCGCAACTGCATCAATCTGGTTGGTTCTACCTCGCCATTGTTAATGGCAAGTTTAAAACGTGCTCGAATTTAAACCACAAGACCGATACGGATTTATCTCTTTGTTCGTCACATTCGTTTTTCCTTACGTACTACGAAACGTCGGCATAAATCCATCCACGCCAGCACTCGAATATCCCCCCCTACAGAAGGCAAAACAAGCTGAGCTTTGCTCCTCAATGAGCTTTGTTGAATAATTAAACATCCCTTTCAAACACACAATGTCGAGATTCGATCTCACTAAAACGCCATCCGGATTCGGCGGGGATACGACCGTAAATAGTGATGTCAGATCTCCCGGCCCCATTAAAAAGCAGCCGATGGGATGAAGCCTGCGACATTAAGGCAGCAAAAAAACAGCCATTCATGTAAAATGTCCAGAAGAGCTCGTGACAGGGAAGCGGCAGTCATTCACAAGCTTCCTGTACTGCTGCGGCTAACGCACTGCAGTCCCTCCCAGCGTCTCGCTTTCCTGCCTGCCTGCAAATTGAAAAAAAAAGAAGAAAAGACAGAGAGAGAGAGAGAGCGAGAGAGCAAGGATTTGTCTTCTCTGCTGAGACAAAGCGTTAAAAGTGCTCCTCGCTCGTTGTTGTCACAGAGATGCGGAAAAGAGATGCTGAGGAGAGGAAGAGAGGATGCTGGGCGAAAATGATTTGGGCTGGCTGTGAATGGAAAGGCAGACGGGCATACCGATGTTTCTGTGAATGAAGTCAGGCCTCGGCAGCTTTCTGCACGGCAATCCCTCGGGATGGATCCTGACTGCCCAATCAGGGAAGAGCAGGATGACTCATTCAGGGTAGGCTGGCTGAATAGTGGGGCAAACCACTTGAAGCACAGGTGATGGGAGAAACCATTCTCACCCGACAGCACTGCGTACTGCTTGCTGCATCGCTTCTAAACTCCTGAAAGCACGCAACCCGCTTCTAAAACACGTCTTGGCGAGATGCATGGCCTTTTTCGGAAGAGAACAGTGACGCTCAATTGCACTGTCTGATAAACTGGCCCCTCCTGAGTGCACATTTTGCACATTCATATGAATGAAGGCTGATCAAAGAACATAGACTGAACTGAATCGACTGAATTATATGATGCGGCCAGCACAGCTGAGCTGTTTGCTTGCAGTGTGTTGATCTGGAAATTAAAAACAGGCAGCAAAAACAAATAAAAGGAACTAGATTTGTGCATTTCTTGAGGAAAATTTCAGTGGTGATTCTTGGTGCAAAAGTCACCACCAGAATGCAAGGGTGCTGTGAGTGGTTGCTATACAGTTGCTAAGGTGTTCTGAATGTTTTTATTGTAATGCTATGCAGTTGGTAGGATATTAATTGCTATGCAGTTGCTAAGGTGTTCTGAGTGGTTTCTTATTGTGATGCTGTGTAGTTGCTAGGGTATTAGGATGGTTGCCAGAATGTTTATATGCAGTTGCTAAGGTGTTCTCAGTGTTTTTTATTGTTTCTTAGGTGTTACGAGTTTTTATTGTAATGATATGCAGTTGGTAGGGTATTGGCTGCTAGGTGGTTGCTATGCAGTTGCTAAGATGTTCTGAGTGATATTTACTGTGATGCTATGCAGTTTCTAGGGTATTAGGACAGTTACAAGAATGTTGCTGTGTGGTTGCTAAGGTATTACAGTGGTTGTCAGAATGTTTACATGCAGTTACTAAGGTGTTCTGAGTGATATTTACTGTGATGCTGCACAGTTTCTAGGGTATTTGGATAGTTACAAGAATGTTGCTATGTGGTTGCTAGGGTGTTCTGGGTGGTTTTTAACTGTTGCTAGGGTGTTCTGAGTGGTTTTTATTGAGATGCTGTGCTGTTGCTAGGGTACTAGGATGGTATCCATGATGTTGCTGTGCAGTTGCTAAGGTGTTCTAAGTGGTTTTTATTTGTTGCTAAGGTGTTCTGTGTTTTTTACTGTGATGCTGTGCAGTTGCTAGGGTAATAGAATGGTTGTCAGAATGTTTATATGCGGGTACTAAGGTGTTTTGAGTGGCTTTTACTGTAATGCTATGCAGTTGATAGGGTATTGGTTGCTAGGTGGTTGCTATGCAGTTGCCAAGGTGTTCTGGATGATATTTATTGTGATGCTATGCGGTTGCTTGGGTATTCGGATAGTTACAAGAATGTTTCTTTGTGGTTGCTAGGGTGTTCTGAGTGTTTTTAATGTGATACTGTGCAGTTGCTATGATATTAAGATGGTTGCCAGAATGTTGCTATGTGGTTGCTAAGGTGTTTGTGGGTTTCCACCGTTGCTAGGATATTGTGTTTGGTTGCCAGGGGGTTTCTTACTGGTTTGGTTTATTCTTCAATGTAAATCTTTGTTTTTTTCACCTGTTTTATTGTCCAGCAGATGAAAAATCCAAAAATCTATGACACTGTAAAACTTGCAACGTATGTTTTAAAGTCAACATGAAATAGTATTCACAACCCATTATATTTCTAATTTTGCCATAATCTGATTTATTTAAGGAAATTTAAGAAAATTTTAAATTCAAATTTAAAACTAGCCTTTACATACCAGAATGAAGGCACATAAAAGATTTGTTGGAATAACACAGACTAATTAAAAAAAAAAAATCAATAAAAAAAGTTAACAGGGTCAAATTACTTCACACCGACTTTTAAAATTCAATATATTCAATATAAAAATCTGTTCAATAACCTTCAATAATGAATAAGCTTCAGTGGCGCGCATCTGGATCAGGATTTCTCTATCTCTATGAACGCTGTAGCTCTTTTCAGGCAGTTTACTCACCGTGGAAAACAGTTCATCAGGTTCATCTTCCTTTCATAATACACCTAAAACAAGAAAAACACAGAAAATCTGTTACAAACATATAAGAAATCAAAGTGTTTCACTGTAAATGTATGTATTACACATTATGCGCTCTATATGTGTATATTTATACGCATAGAGAGAGTAGAGTTAGTGGGTGGTGGACTATGTGTGTGTGTGATTTTCATAGTCGTGACTGAAGTGTGTCGGGTTCACTCCTACACACATGCTCATTAAAACAGCAGGAAGTATAGAAACAGAGAGAGAGAGAGAGAGAGAGAGAGACAGACAGACAGACAGAGAAATAACACAGAATTCTTTCCTTTTCAAAGTCCAAAAATCACATCATATGATCACATGTCTGTTGGGACACATATGAGGTAGGGCTGCACAATTATGACAAAAATCATAATTGTCGATTATTCCCTTTAAATTGTAATTGCAATTATTAATTACGATTATCACAATTTACATTGAATGACGTTTACACCAATGTTTGAAGCAACTGCATGCCATATTTTTAGATGAAAATAAGCTGAAAAAACTGAAAAAAAACTTTTATTGCTTTTCAACCAAGCCTCAAATATGAACTATACAGTGGATTGGTTTCTTCTTTAAATAAAAAAGTAAAAATAATATGCATGGTATTATAATGTTATACTAAAATTAAAACAATGGAAATACCCTTAAGATAACCTGTAGGAAAAAAACAAACACACATCTTAAGCATCCAGAATAACATAAGTGGATTTTGAATGACTAATTGCCACTTTGAACGATTACGTAATTTTGGCATCCGTAAGTGTAATTACGATTAGAAATTTGATTAAATGTAAAGCCGTAATATGAGGTATGTCACTCTTAAATAGCAGGCTAAAACAAGACGAATTTTATTCCAGTGACTAATAGTGAGGTTTAGGGTCCTAAAAGCATTTATTTAACTAAACTGCAGATTTACAATAGACTATTTTTGTGATGTGGAACTTAAGGACCCTAAAAGATTTTAATGAATGTCTACATACAGTATAAAACATGTAAATACAGAAGAAAGAAGTAATATCCACAACATATAGATTACATTTCATTGCAACACTGCATTTAACAGAGTAAGCGTTCCGACTGCATCCAGACACATGCAGTAAGAGAGAGAGACGCTGCCTACAGGAACCTTTACTGTAACCATAGTTTCAAAGACAGCATAGCAACAGGAATGAGGTGAGGGGGCCGGCTTTAATGATTGGCAGCTCACATCCGGTGGATGCTATTGGCTGCTGCCAGTGAGTGTTTTCCGGTGTAGCACAGCATATTCGAGTGTACACTACATGCCACTACATGCGTTTGCAGGAAGATGGAATTCAGGTGTTACTAGGATACCACTACATAAGATCAACATTTGTTTTCGTGCAAACAATCTATGATGCAAATACCGGAGGATGAGTCACTATAATTGACTCATGAACAATATTGATTGTTATGGCTCATGTTTTTTTATGTGTTTTTAAATTCTGATGCATTTAGGAGCATGAAGATGAAATATTATGCATCAGTTCACAACAAATGCATATTTAATGTGTAAATCTTTGAGTTTATCTATTGGTAGTTTATTAGTAGGGTTGCTCCGATCAGGATTTTTGAGGCCGATCACCGTTCACAGAAAGCAGTATCTGGCGATACCAATCTTTTTAAAGCCTTCTTTTTATCATGTAGGATTATTTATAGTGCCAAGATATTTTTTTACATTTATTCAGGGCCTGAATTTCATTTTTAAAAAAGGATTCCCCTCTTAGGTAACTCTTGTGAAAGGGTATTTTTTTTTAATTTGAGGGGTGGAGGAGCTAGGGCATTTTTTAGACATTTTTCAAAAATATATATTCATCTCACCTAAACGTTTGATCACACGCTGCGTTTTTGTTTTGACGATCATGCAATTGTTGCACAATAGCTTACACACAGCACAAGCCTGATTTCATGAGCTGTAAGATGGGCCTTTTACACCTGGTTCACACATACTCCGTTTGCAGTGTATGCAGTCCATGTGCAGTATAAGCGGTGCAGAAGCAGCACTGTATGCTTTCACACAGCACTTTCACTACTGATCCGTGGCTGTTTACTACAAACACATTTATCCATTATTTTGATTTCAAATCCAAACATTTTTACTTAAAATGCTTTTTCAGCATTGTGATTCTTTTTTTACACAGTACAGTAATACAGTCTTTCATAGAGGTGTTTATAAGAAACACATTGTTCAATGCTTTTTACTTTTGCATTTACTTCTAGATTTATATATTAAGTTGCTCAAGCAAGTGACAAAACATTTAAACTACTTTTCTTACATTATCACAAACATTCTGAATTAAAATTACCATTGACAGACACAGCCAGCTCTACTGCCTTTTCTTTGGCATTTAAATCTTTCGCAAGCAATCCTGCGGTTCATAAAGAACTTTGTTTTCATACCTCCACGAGTGCCATCTATTATTGCCTTGTTTATCTAAAAGTGCTCTTTTCCTTTAAACCTAGCCAAAAAGCCATAGACTTTGTGTTGACTGTGAAACACAGTAGACTTAATTATATGCATTTATGGTGTAATTACTACATTTTCGTGTCAATCCATGTTCATATTTACCGCAAACAATGCGCTGTCACTTTTAATTCAGCGCGTGCAGCGGAAACGATCTCTGCACCGCTGCAGACGCAACATCTCCTGGAACGCACTGCCGGACCGCAACCGTGTGCAGCGCGAACGCTTTAAATCGTTAACACGAGCGCGGAAACATACGCACCGCATACGCAATGCAAACGGTGTGTGTGCGTGCGTGTGAGTGAACCTGGCGCCCCAGGAGAGCGCGCGAGCGCTGAATGGTTTAAACACTGGCAAGGATTAAAAAAACTTGAATAAGTCAATAAAATAAACTTTAGTGACGATGCGACACTGCCTCGTGCAGTTCCTGTCAGCAGCGTGCAGCTCGTGCAGACGAGATGTGATTTTGAAGCCATTTGCGTATTTTGAAAGAGAGCGCGCGCGGTGATTCTCTGTGAAATTATGTCTCACAGAAAGTTTCAAATTTCTTTATAAGTTATTTAATGAAGAAATATGAATTGTACAGCATTATAATTATTGTACCCGCGCCGGACAGAGATTGAGACTGTGCCGCTGCATGTCCTGTCAATCCTCTCACAGCAGGCGCGTCCTCGGCTAGAGATCGGCCTTTTACAGATCAAACATCCCCAAGCGATTACCGGCCGATAGTGATCGATAGCCGATCAATCGGTGCACCCCTATTTAGTAGTTTGAATTTATTCAGGTAAGGTTAGTTGGCATAATAAGGACATGAACTGATGCATAAAGATTTTTGGTTAAGGAAAGTGGACAAAGTGTACATTTTCACCTATTTAAATTACCATTTTGTCTTTTAGAAGCTAAAATGACTGATTATTATTTTATTTTATTTGTTTAATTTTTGACAGAATAATTTTTAAAACTTTTTCTTGTGAGTTCATAAAAACTGCTTGTATAAAATAAAATTAGAAACTGTTGTTAGAAAGTTTTAGATGAATGAATGACACAATTTTGTTTATTTCTGTTTTCAAAACGAATATAATGCACTTCACAAGATTGTATTTATTTTAATTTTGGAAACATTCTTTGCTTGAAAACGTCAAGCACTGACATAGTTTCACGTTTCATTATCATTAAAAAATACAAATAAAAAGCTAAAATCAAATCAAACATTGTTTTCTTTCGGTTATACTTTTTAAAGGGTTAACGATACTAAGCTCTCAAACGATGAGCAAAACGTCGAGCATGGATCAAAACAGCATGACAATGCAGTAGTAACATTTCACACTTTACCGTGAGCAGGTTTCTGAGGCAAAAATACATTATTTTTATATTTACAGAGGCTTATTCTTAATCATTTTCACATACTATTGACACACGACTCGTCGCTGACCGGTTTCCACAGCAACCGCGCTTTCCTCCGCCCCCGCCCTTCCGACGTGCTCACGCTGCCTCCAGTCACATGACCTCTGTCAACCAATCAGCAGCGGCAGCTCCGGTTGAATTGCGGGTTCAAAACTCTATCGGTTAAAGTTGCGAGAGTGGGTTTGATCTAATCCTTCTTTCACGGATCAATACATCTGAATATTGTCACACCCGACTTCATTTAACAACAGTCTAA
The DNA here is from genome assembly GCF_012432095.1 of Onychostoma macrolepis. Taxonomy (NCBI): domain Eukaryota; kingdom Metazoa; phylum Chordata; class Actinopteri; order Cypriniformes; family Cyprinidae; genus Onychostoma; species Onychostoma macrolepis. The sequence goes on from NC_081175.1 coordinate 27,663,303, forward strand.
AATGGCTCATAAACAGATCTACTACTCGGATAAATACACAGACGATCTCTATGAATACCGGTAAGATGAAAAACGGGGAGGATTGAGGCCTCGATGCGGCGTGTTTGTTTGTTGGGACGTCATTCGTTTAGTCGTAACATTACATCAATGTTAAAAGTGAGCTCTATGAATTGCTTAGTATGGTTATTAATGTATTTGATCATTCTAGAGGCACCTTTTGACGTGAATTCAAAACTTGTGGTTGGATTTTCTCCCATGTGCCTTTAGTGGAGTGACGTCATTTTCTAGCATAACATTCATATCTGATTGAAATGCAATGCAATGTGTCATTTGTGATGGCAGACATGTGGTCTTACCGCGAGAACTGGCCAAACAAGTGCCCAAATCCCACCTGATGACCGAGGACGAGTGGAGGAGGCTGGGCGTGCAGCAGTCGCTCGGATGGGTCCATTATATGATTCATGAGCCAGGTCTGTATGCAAAACCACACAATCATCAGAGCCATAAAGTCAGCTGATCTCTGACCATGTGATCTGCAAACTGTGTCCTGAATATTAAAGTCATTATAGGTGGAAAAAGGACTAAGGTTTGCTTGTATTTTATTTTTCAGAACCTCATATTCTGCTGTTTAGGAGACCTCTACCAAAACAATGACAGTCAGTGACACTTGTCTCTTCTGGAACATTCCTGTGGTTCTCAGTGAATACTGGAGAACTTAACCACGTTTCTGGACTCCTGTGACCATGATGCTGCATTTCAAGGCAATTATGCTCGAACAGAATCAAGGGATTGTGGGAAATGTATTTTCAGTGAAAATTTAAGGGCTCTTAACAAAATCATGTGACTCAAGTGCCTCTCTGAGTGAAGCTAAACCTTTAAAGATTTGTGTTGAATAAAAGTCTGTGCTGCATCATCAGTGTTTAGAAACCTAAATCAGTGTTTAAGTGGCTACATTAATTTTGGGGATAAAAGATGTACTGTATGCTAAAGGGAGATAATTTGTGTGTATCTAGTTCATGTATTGGCCGTTCTCAGGTTGAAATTCTTCGTTTGCATTAATTCTTCAGGGAAGGCGATTGTAATACTGTACAGATGCTTCATAAAGTTTAAAATGTGCTTATATCTCGTATAAGACTTTGTTAATAATGTAGTTGTAGAAGAGCCATGATGACAGCACTATCAGCAACTGTGCTACTTATGAACAGGATTTATATGGAGAAAAAAAGGGTTTGACCCTTTATCACAAATTACTTTTGAAAAAGAATAAAATGATGACTGTGTAAACTGTTATTTTATCCTTGCTGCTCTTTATAATAAAACAGATATTAAAATGCCACCTCATATCTGCTTTGTGTCGATTTTTTCTATCAGCACTTTCAACACATGATGGCGCCACATTGCAGCTAATGCTACGGTTCCGTTTGAAACAACCAGATTCGGTGTTACTAAATTACTGGACTTAGTTGTAAAAGGGATGCTTCACGGCTGGCAGATTGGGTTTTAATAAAAGTCGGCTGTCTATGCAGTAGAAATGCGGTTTAAAAATCTGCTACACGACTAGAGAAAAAACGAGAATGAGGGATGTGGCAAAAAAAAAACAAAAAAAAAGGTAGGAAAACTTCAACACCCATAATGCACTGGGCTCGCTCAGACTATCCGTGAGCGGGGAGACGAGAAGGCGGAAGTACGATCTGTAGTTTTCACAAACATTGTAAATTTATTTACTCTGCAATAAAAAGCTGGTTGAAAATCGGCGAACTTACCCTTTAAAGCAAAACTGTTTAAAGAAAAAAATACATATTTACAACACTTTCATGTTGTGTTAAGTTGGATAAATTATAATAATAAAATACAAATGTGTTATATGGCAAAAGATGCTAGTGAATGTATATTGAGTCCAACCACAATATAAAACCACACAGCGGATTCGTTTGCTCATGTGTAAAACCATTGATTTAAGAATCTTGAGGAAATATGTACTTAACATGCATTGTGTGACAGCTATGCTGCATTACACCGTTGCATATGCATACAAAAATTGCATGCTAGTTTGCAAAACATTGGTTGCTGATCTATAAAATGTGATTTAAAAGCTTAAATGAAACACTTGTATGTACTATATCTGTCCACTTTTGGTTTTATGCAGAAGGATGAATGTTTAATAAAGCAGAGATCACCTACCCTTGTTTAATGGTTTAAACAATGACTTTAATAGGTTTGTAAGAGTCAGTCAGTCTGTGTGTGTGTTGTAGAGGTCTGGATCAGCTGGTAAAGCAGCAGGACTTGATATATGAGTCTTTTATTGGCAGTTGATTGTGTGGGTTAGTTACAGTCCTCACACTGTCTCAAAGGTCATATGGTCATCTCAGAGGTCAGAGGGCTCAGGGAAGTGTGCGCTGACCTTTGGATAAGGATACATGACAACAGCATTGACCTTGGTTATTATCATTAACTAAAACTAAAGCCATAAAAACAACCATTTTTGTTACTTAAAACTAGAAATAAAAACCTGAAATAAAATAAAATACCTAAATGAATTATATTTCAACTAGTTGCCGAAGCAACATTTCTCATTTTAAAATTAAACTGATGTAAACTCAAATTAAAATGAAAACTATATGTATATTTTAAAAATTACTAGCATTTTAACTAAAAATTTAAATGGAAACTGAAATAAAAAAAAACTAATTCAAAATATTAATAAAACTGTAACAGTATCTCAGTCAAAAATTAATTTCATATAGTTGCCAAGGCAACATTTCTTATTTTAAATTAAAATAACTCGATGTACTAAAATAACTAAAACTGAAATGAAAGTGAATAAAAAAAATATATACAGACATTTAAAAAAGATTTTTTTTTTTCCAGGTAGTTGCCTGAAATTTCTTTTTTTATTTTAGTTTAACTTGATAAACTAAAACTGAATTAAAATTTAATAAAACACACACAGACACACACATACATATACACACACACTAGTAAAAATGCTTCAGATATGTTTAGAAAACATGGTTCTCACAAAATCACAAATGTTAAAAATATTATTTATTGTGGTTGCAGTCTCTATTTTGGAGGACAAAAAATATTCTAGCAACTTCTTTGAAATATATCTGCTCAGATAAACACACAATTATTTAAAAATAACTCAGAAGGACTATTATAAACACAAATCTTGCTTTCACTAACATGAGCCGGTGTCATTTGCTCTCGAGGATGGAGGGAGTATAAATAGAAGTGTGCGGATGGTCGAGGAAAAGCAGTTGTCATCTGCCTGACAGGCCCGTCTCACTGCACTCGTCCTCCACAGATCTCTCAAACAGCCTGGAATCCTGACGGGATCCACGGATCAGGAACAGACTCAGAGCGCCTGTGAGCGAAGAAACCACCACACACCACCAGTGTGACATGAGCTGTGTGTGTGCTCTCGTCCAAGCGGCTGTCCCTGGAGTCAGAAAATGATGCCATGATGAGCGATAATGAGCCGCTTCAGAGAACACCCTGTCCATCACAGCTCTCCTACAGGACAACAACAGACATCAGCATCATCACAAACATATGACGAGATCTTCAGCCCACACAAAACTAAAGAGAGCACATAAAACATACAAATCAAAATAAATATTAAATATTGAATTAAAACAAATCTAAAAACTAAAAAATAAAAAATAAACTATATATAAAATTAATAAAATATACAATTTAAAATATAAAAAAAATAAATATAAAAAAATAAACTGAAACAAAACAAAATAAGTATAAAATAAAATTATAAAATTAAATCAAATCGAAAAATAACAAAATCTAAAATTAAATTAAAGATACAATTAAATTAAATCCAAAATATAAAATTAAATTAAATATATGTAACAAAAATAAAAAGTATAAAATAAAATTATAAAATTAAATCAAAATAAAAAATAACAAAATCTAAAATTAAATTAAAGATACAATTAAATTAAATCCAAAATATACAATTAAATTAAATATATGTAACATAAAAAATAAAACAAGTATAAAATAAAATTAATTATAAAAGAAATACAATTAAATTAAATTTTTCATAATGCATTTCTATGTCTAACTGACCTCACTACCAACCCCAAGTCTGACGAGGCAGCATTTTAAATGTGGAAATGCATTATAAATAATGCATATATTTTTGCTTAAGCTGTTGTAAATACTGAATGAAGGCACTTTCACCTTTACCAAATATGTGCAGTGAGCCAAAATGTGTCTGAAATCAAACATTCAAAAGTTTGGGATCAGTCTCTCATGGTCACCAATGCTGCATTTATTGCATCAAAACACAGTAAAAATTGTGAAATATTATTAAATAGCTGTTTTGTATATTAATATCTTGTAAAATGTAATTTATTTCTTTGATGCGCAGCTGAATTTTCAGCATCATTACTCCAGTCTTCAGTGTCACATGATCCTTCAGAAATCATTCTAATATGCTGATTAGCTGCTCAAGAAACATTTCTGATTATCATCAATGTTGAAATATCATTCCTGATGATTCACATATTTTCATTTCATTCAGGGAATCGATTATGTGTGTGTGTGTGTGTGTGTCCCTCACCCATGCTTTCTTCCACTGCTGCAGGAGTGTGTTGTGGTCGGTCAGAGCGGTTCTCCAGCGCTCCACGGCCTCGTCTGAGAGCACACAGAGACACGTTACACCACGGCACAGGTCAGAGTCAGACTATAACACAGCAGTGCGATGACACGCTTTACCTCTGCTGTCGAGCCGAAACTCCACTCTCGACGCGTCGCTTCCCGCTGCAGACACCGCCGTACACTCGTACTGGACGTCTGCACTCAAAGCCTCCTCCCTCAGCCAGCTGCTCACCAGCACGGCATCATGGGAAACCACGTGTCTGTATTCAGTGACGGGAGTCTCGAGCTTCTGCCCGTTTATGTGCCACTCAACACTTACATCTCTAGGACCTGAAGGAAAACTGCACTTACATATGGATCCTACAGGGTATTTAGCACTCACTCAGCGTGGACAAGACACGTCCAATCATCTTCATCCACAGCTGCAAGCAGCATCATGCTGTTTGTGTCGTCACACTCTCATACTACATGCATAACAAACTGTAGCTTCAGATCAGAAACTGACAGTGATCACTATATGTATTTGCTTAGGCTGGATGATCACTTCAAAAACATCTCCAACATTAAAAACATTCCCATATTATACAACAATCTTTAAACAAATTGTCATTTTTCTCTAGTATTTTGTTCTGGAATGTTGTAAAATGCTTAGGTCCTTTTAAATTAAATTAATTAAAAACAACAATTTTTTTTTTTTTAAAGTTTTTACCCTCATGTTTTGTTCCAGTCATTCTGACCTTTTTTAATTTTATTTTGATGAAAATGCTAGTTAATGTTATTGCATTGGACTAAAACCAACTTAAAACTACAACTTGCACAAAAAAAAAAAAAAAAATTACATACACACACACACACACACACACACACACACACACATACATATATATATAATTTTTTTTTTTTTCTCACCTTGTTACACTTATGCCGTTCTTGGTCAAAAATGACTGGCACACAAAATCGCTTATAAATTTCTCATGAAGATATTGCCAAATTCTGGAATTTGTTTTCAGTAACAAAGAAAAAGCTGATAAAATTATTAGATCCAAGTTTTGGTGATAATATAGCATAAAGAAAGACAAGCCATTTTTAAAAGACTGGTTATTTTGGACTAGAAAACCAAATTTGGTAAAGGCTTTTCAGCAGCACAAGGGTTAAATGAGTGTTTCCAGCATCAGTGAGATACTGTTGATCACCACAAGAAACTTTGACTCGTCCCTCAGTTTGTGAAAACTAAAACATTGCACAATAAAATTCATGCCAAATACACGCGTCTTTAACACACACACACACACACACAAGAAAAAATGCAATCACTTGTTGCAAAGTTATATCCAATATTTCCCCTTATTACTCAGTAAAAGCAGTACCTTTCATCAGTACTTGAGTACATGAAGAATGTCCATGGTGACAAATAACACAAAGTTCATCCACCAAGAAATTAGTTGATCTCACATGCTGCAATTTTCAGAAGACAGACAGATCTCACACACACACACACACACACACGTTTAATGCCACTACAGGAAATGACTGATAGACTGTTGATAACGGAACAGTTCTTATTAAGTGTAATTATATCATAGTGTAGATTCAAAGATGATAAACATGAATTATCCATTAGTACATGACCGTTCAAAGGTTTGGGGTCAGTAATTAATATTTTTATTCAGCAAGGATGCATTAAAATGATCAGCAGTGAAAATAAATACATTTATAATGTTGCAAAATATTTCTATTTCAAATAAATGCTGTTCTTTTGAACTTTCAATTCATTCATTAAAATGCATCACAGTTTCCACAAAAATATTGGGCAGGACAACCGTTTTCAACATAATAATCAGAATTGTTCAAGATAATAATCGGAAATGTTTCTTGTGCGGCAAATCTGAATGATTTCTGAAGGATCATGTGACACTGAAGACTGGAGTAACAATGCGGAAAATTCAGCTTTGATCACAGCAATAAATTACATTTTGCAATATATTCTCATGGAAAACAGCTATTTTATATTGTAATATTATTTCACATTTTTACTGTTTTTTTTGATCAAACAAATGCAGCCTTGATGAGCAGGAGACTCTTTCAAAAACATTAAAAAAACCTTCTGAACCCCAATCTTTCAAATTATAGCATACATATTATTTTAAACAATTTTTGCAGAAAAAGCAGAACATATTTGAATAGATTTGTGAGTTTTAATTCCTCACTAATATTCTGTTTGCATGTTAAAACAAGTTATAATATACAGCTTCATCTATAACACATCTCAACTCAATAAACAGCGTTTCACATGTTTTGCCATTCAAAAATTTATTCAGGCTGTCTACCAAAAACAAATCTGAAGAAACTTTTTACATCTTTTTCATATGTACATATACTGTATTTACACTGTACACGACTGGAACGTCCATCAGTCCTTCAGTCAATCACCTTCATTCACAAGAGTCCAAGACTCACGTCAGCAGGTACAACACAAGCAAAGCCATAACCATAAATTAGGATCTGAAGAGAATTTTGAAATAAAAATAAAGAAAATTCTAATTCTATTCATTCTTGACGCTCTTTAAAAAAAAAAAAGGTGTAAAAATAAAAATTTGAACACATTTTAGGCATCAGACGGTGCGCAGAAGATCTGGATCATGCAGACACACAAACACTGTCTAAATACTCTTCAGTGACTTCCTCTTTCTCTCCTCTACTTCCTGTCTGACTTCTGGCTCCTCGGCCAATCAGAACACTTAGCAGTGCAGGACGGAGTGAAAGGAAGTCACCCTTCAGAGTACTGAGACAAGACTGATGAGTGAGAGAGAAAGGGCAGAGGTCAGAGGTCAGAGGCAGCACTCACCCAAGGCCAGGCAGAAGAGCAGAAAGGCCTGGTGAGGGTGAACGCTCCAGGACTGCTCCCTCAGCAGAGGAGGAATCAGACGAGCCCCGGCCAGAGACCAGGAGGAAGAGGAGGAGGAGGAGGAGCCGGGCAGGGGCGGAGGGGAAGGAGGAACAGCCAAGGAAGCTGAGCAGGACACAGGAAGTGGAAGGAGGAAATGGAGGGAGAGAGACAAATACAAGAGTGTGCTGAGAATCAGAGGAGGACAGGAGATTCAGAAACGCCACGCGGGAAAACAACGGCCAGGTCACATTTCACCCCAAAATCAAAAGAAAAACATGCAAGACAATTTGCCTATTTTTTTCATGAGATTTAAGCACATTTTTTTCTTAACACTATAATTTCATAATGCCAAAAAATTATTTGTAATGCCATGAATATTATCCTGTCAGGATGCAATTTATCATCATCTTTATTATTATTATTTATATTAAAATCACTGTCATAAAGTACTGTCAAAATGCCAAAAGAATTTCCTTAAAATAATTTTTTACATTACAGCCCGAAATCAAAAGTTATAGTTATATATAGCATAAGTAAAAAACTGTTTTTGTGATATTTAGGGGCAGATGTCTTCTTAATATAGTAATTAACACAATGCCAAAAAACTTTATATGTAATACAGTCATGAATCTATTTTTGTATTAAAATCAATGCAAAAAAGTCCTAAAATGGTCCTTTTATGCAAAAACAAATAATAATAATAATAGTTTTTCATTTTGTTAATAGTTTTTCACCAAAAAATAACTTATATGTACTACAATCATGAAAATTACCCAGTCAGGATGGGATTTTTGTGTATTAGTATCACTGAAATAAATGTCAAAATATGAAATGTACAATGCCAAAAAAAAAAAACACCACTTTAAGCCAAACACAAAAGAAAAACAAAACAAAACTCCAAAAAGTAGTTTTCTTTCAGATCAGTCATGAAATATTGTCAAAATGGAGAAACAAAAGAAAAATGAATAATATGGTCCTAAAAATGTTCTTATATGCAAAAAAGTATTGGTTTTTCTTTAAATTTTGGGGTTTCTTGACATTTTTTGTGATATTTACACCATTATTGCTGAAATACAATTAAATAATATAATATCTTTAAAAATATCTGAAACATAAAGCTCACGTTTATGGACTACAGTCGAATGTATTGTTATTTGAGACAGTGGCCCTTTCGCAGGTTAAGTGTGTTAGACGTCTCATCTGCACCAACAGCAAACAACCACAGAGACACATCACAGTGTTTTTGGTCTGGTTTATAAACGCCAGGAACCCATTTCAGTCTGGCTCCATGTTTGAGCTCTTCCAGAGCAGATCCTGTGTGTATGACACTGAAAGCATCCCTGAGATTCAGACAGACCAGAAAACCTTCAATCCCGACTTCAGCTCAGACCCAACACTGCAAGAATGATTTACTCTTAGAATATCTTATATCTAAACATTCTTAAATCAAGATACATTGACTAGAGAAGGAAAATTAAGATATCAAGTCTTGCCTTCTGAAAAAATATCAAAATGAAGTGAGTTTATGCTTAAAATGTCAATATATACATTTATTTTTTATTTTTATATAAATTATTATTATTATAATTTTTTTTTTTTTGCGCTGTTTGTGACATTTTTGGCAGATTTCGTCTAATAAGCATAAGGCCAAAAATATATGTAACAGTCATCGAAATCAACCTGTCAGAACAATAACAAATTTTATTATTTTAATTTTAATTATTTTTAATTACTGTTATGAAATTTGTCAAAATGCAAAAATAAATAAAAAGAAAAAAGAAAAGGAGACCTTTTGTGCAAAACAAAACAAAAACATAAATAATAATAATAATAATAATAATAATTATATAAAATTAATATATTAAATAAAAAATTGTGGGGGTTCACCTAAAAATCAAAAGAAAAGAAAAATGACAAGAAATTATATTTTGCTAAAAGAAAACACTGAATTTTTTATTTTTTTATTTTAAGCAAAAGCTTTCATTAAAATTTTCTTTCATAAAGCAAGACTCAAGAAAATGTATAATGATTTAAGAATATTTAGATATTTGTAATAGAAAACATAACAAAAAAACTCAAACTAAGAAATACATTTTTGCAGTGCGAGAACACGCCCCACAAATATTCAAAAACAGTCCGGTGCTCCAATTTGGAAAACATCACAAAACTTACCAATTTGGTAAACAATGTTTCCAATTTGGAATCTTATTTGGAATTCTGCGTTTGTTCTTGCAGAGCTGCGGCGATTCTGCGAATGCGAGTGAAAAACGGCGCATCAGTACGGCGCGTCAGCGTCTGCGTATTCAATCGGCTGCGATGTGCAGTCGACGTCGAAGGGCCGCTCTTTCGAGGGACAGTCGTCGGCGTCCTCGTCACTGCCGGAAGGAACTTTGCCGTTCCCGCATTCCGGTTCTGTCTCGTATCCGGTGTCTCTGAGCGCACGCAGCGGATGCGCTCCGTTCTGATTGGCCGAATCCGGCTTTTCCTGCACTGGGTCCATCAGGCCGGCCTCGCAGGCTGCATACTCCGGCTGCGGCTTTTTGCTGGAGCCGAGCAGCGCGGATCGCAGGCGGAGACACGGCGCCGGCAGGTACTGCATGTAACAGTTGTACACCAGAGCGGCGAGGAACAGCAGGAAGAAGAGCAGGAAGAGCGACAGCAGGGCGATGCTGTTGTCGTGCTGAATGTATTTAGCCGAGGGGTCGAGCGTCTCAGTGCGTGTGGGTAAGTTGCTGACCTCCGGAGGGATGTAGTGTTTGGGTTTAATGGCGTTGCCGGGAGGGGTTGTTAGTGAAGGCGCGTCCGTGTGAGTCGGTGTTAGTCCCGAGCCGTTACTGGTATTACCTTCCTCCGGCGGGACCGTAGACGCAGCGCTTGAAGGACGCTGAGCGGATATCGACGGTGCGCTCTCGGGAAGCTCCAGTCGAAGCGCGTATCCCGCCACCAGACGGGTGAAGTTCTGTCCCGCGGACGCTTCGACGGACCAGCACTCGTAGCGCCCGGCGTCCTCCGGAGTCACGCTGTAGATCAGCAGCCCGTTCTCACTCAGCAGGAGGAAGCGCGAGGCTTCGGTCAGGACGCGGCCGTTGAGCTTCCACAACACCTGAGCCAGGTTTGAGCGCACCTGACACGGCAGATCGGCAGAGCTGCCCGGCTTCACCAGCACCTGCTGATAGTCGCCCACCGCCAGAGGAGCGACTGCAACACAGAGACAATTGGGTCAGCTGCTACATCTATACAGTCACTTATTAGTTTAACAGGGAGAAGTATGACTAGGGTTGGGAATCGAAAATCAATTCCAATTCCAGAATCTGATACTTAAGGTCAGGAATCCGATACTTCCAATTACTTTCAATTCCACATATCAATTCCTGTGTGTGCATCTTTTATTTATGTGGCAAAAAGGGGCTGTTAAAAATGTATTTGTGATTCATTCAAAAACACTGATTCATCCAGTAATGAAACAAGTCAATCTTGAGCGAGTCTTTGAATCATTCCATTCATAAATTCCATGAGATTTTTGTTAGTTGTCTAATTTTTTCTTCAGAATTGAGAGAGAACTACAACCATTTATCCAGAATCTTGCAGCACTATTTTGCACACAAACAGTTTTAATGTAGCCTGCTGATTTTTGTTCATGGTATTCAGCAGCAATTAAATGTTTTGCAAAAAGACACACAAAGTAAATATATTTTGATATCTAAATGTTTCATTTTTTGTTTCACATTGGAATCAATAAGCAGAATCAAAATCAGAATTGGAATTGATAAAATTCACATACAACAATGCAATCCAACAAAAATGTTACTTTTTTCCAAATGTTCTAGAAAAGAAAATTACATAATAAAAGTATATTGCTGTTCATTCAGTTACTGGTAATGATTAAAATTAAATTAAATTTCTGCTTTTGTTTGTGCAGTTAAGAAAACATGCTTGATTGTTTAGAACTAGATTTGTACTGTATTTCACTTCATGTTTTGAGAATTTTGAATCTACCCGGCAATGAATCTGACTCAAATTATTTCAAAACAAATACGCAATTATTGATTTATATAATAAAGTTACATGAATTAAAATATATTATATACTAAATTATAAATAGAAATAAATAAATTAATTAATTAAGTAATTCATTTACTGATTTATTTATTTGTTATTTAATTTCTGAAACTCAGCGGAATCAATCATAATTTACATTTTTTATAATTTGTTATGAATATATATCTAAAGTATATCTATATCTATATCTATAAATACTGAGATATATTCTCTATATATCTTTTAGTGCTGTCAAACGACTAAATCGCATTCAAAATAAAAGTTTTTGTTTACATAATACAATGGTCTCAAACTCAATTCCTGGAGGGCCACAGCTCTGCAGAGTTTAGCTGCAACCAGCTCCAACTCGCACCTGCTTGGAAGCTTCTAGTGATCCTCAAGAGCTGTGTTTGATTAGGGTTGGAGCTAAACTGTGCAGGAATTGAGTCTGAGACCAAAGACATAATATGTGTGTGTGTACTGTGTATATTTATTATGTATATATAAATACACACACACACACACACACACACACACACACACGCATGTATATTTAAGAAGAATGTTTATATATGAAATATATTTATATTTTATATACATATTATACATGTAAATCTTTTCAAAATACATGCTGTATTTGTGTGTCTTTATATATACATAATAAAATACACACATATTATGTAAACAAAAACTTTTATTTTGGATGCGATTATTCACGATTAATCGTTTGACAGCAACAAACCCTATTTAAATTATACAAAATGATAAATTGATTATTATTCCTCTGACTTTAAAATTATAAAGCATAAGTTATATTATAAAGAGAAATACTTAATCTAAATAAAACTATATATACTATTAAATAAAAATAATAAATTATAAAGAATATAATACATAAAATTTATAATAATATATAATAAATTATAAACATTGAAACTTAAACATTGCCTAGCGCTAGTCTAGTACACACACTCAAATGCATCTTAAATCTTACATTTTCTTTTGTAAGTGAGTACGTGTCTCTATAATTATTTGAATTACAGTGACAATGTTTTCATGCGCTCTTGTTTTTGTTTGTCTGTGCCAGTTACTGTACACACAGTTAAAAATAAATCTAAACAGACAAAAACCAGGCACTAAAACAGGACCATTTGAGCTCAAATTTAATACTGATGACATTTCTACATGACACACCTGTAGGGCATATCCCAGCATCCCCTTTGAGGCTCTGAATTAACTTCCTGCAAAAACACACAGATCAGAGTAAATACAGACACACCTAATCGAAGATGACAATGCCATCTGGCAAACATAATCCAGAAAATACATTCAAAAGAGTATTTAAAAGAATTACACTCTCAAATTAAGAAGTATGAAGTAGTGAGAAATACTTGCAGAAATGAAAAACAAAATATATATCATCTAAATTATGATTCCTCTACAATTTGTTTTCCAAATAAATATGCAAATATTGTTTTAATAAAATGTAATAAATTATTTTAAAAGAAATATATAAATGATGATGATTTCTAAAAAAATAAAATAAAATCATAAAGCATATTAAAAGTATTAAGAAGATAGATATTAAAAGATATTATAAAATTATATCAATACAAAAAATACAATAATAAAATACATAAGTCCCCTGTCTCTGATGTTATTTCAGAACAAATATGGAAGTATAGGTACTTTACTATAAAAATGATGAATTCTAAAAAAAAAATAATAATAATACATTTTAAAAATCAATTCTATACAAATAAAATAAATTATGATGCTTGACCTGACTCTTAAATGATAAAGTACATATAAGAAATACTTGCAGAATTTAAAACAAAATATACATAATATATAAATATGCAAATATTGATTTTTAAAAAATGAAATTACATGATTTAAAAATATATAATAAATTCTAAAAGAAATGCATAAATGATGATGATGATGGTTCCTAAAAGTTATAAAGCTTATTATATAAGCATATATTATAAAAGTATTAAGAAATACTTGCAGAAATTAAATGTAAAAATATACAATAATAAATTATAAAAACAAAACACAGCTAAGAGTAAATAAAAGTAATCTGGCTTGCATAAAATATATTTAAAAATATTTATAAATATCTTTAAACCACTAAACGAACCGCACAACAAAATTACACAATGATCTGACTAACAAATAAGACATATACTGTATGAGAGCTGTGTTCCTGTTAAAGCGCGGTGTGGAGACGCAGTGTCTGCTAATCTTGGAGAAGTTATGACTAAAATCCTCCTTGTGACAGAGACGGACGTGCTGTCAGTCACACTGGCCACGTACACACCGTTAGTTTCAGGAGTGACTACCGCATTTAAATCCCCTAAATTATCGTTACATGTATGGAACAAGACTCGCTCTTGAAACTGCGATGATTGACAATTTGGAAAGCATAGCAATGTTTTGGTGTCAAGGCTCGTACTGCTCTGGTACTGATTTCCCTGCGATTCACAGCACGTACAGAAGAGAGACACCTCTATGCATGTTAAAAACATCATTAACAGTTCGGTTCCGTACACACTGCATTGAATTTCTGCGAATGTGCTTGTCACTACCTGTATTTTAGTGAAGTGTGTACGTGGCCAGTGTGAACGCAAGTTCTCATTTCTCACCGTGGATCAGCATCATGCTGGAAAATATTGACGCAGGAGGTAGAGCGCGGGTCCCAGGCGCAGTACGGGTCCCGTGCCAGAACACAGTCCACACAGGACAGGTACTTCTCACAGAACGCCGTGGGAGACTGAACCACACCGGAGTCCGCTCCAGCATACAGGAACCGGCCCTGAGACGGACAAAACACACAACACATGAGAAACCAGAGAGGATCTCACAGAGTCTCCAGCGCACGGAAACTTCCTCCCTGCTGACAAATCACACAATGTGTTTGTGGATTTTATTCCTCATGATTCAACGCTCAAAGGTCACGGGGATCAGAAGATGAGTCTCGGCTCACTGCTCTTACCACTTGTGAGGAGAGCAGAAGTGTTTTAATTGGCTCTGTGTTCTTCAGCAGCTGGATCTCCTCCACCGTGTGAACCTCGCCCTCCAACACCAGCGATTTGTGCAGCAAACCTTTATCTGGAAACACGTTCAGAGATTAATATAGCAACAAGATGTGATCTAAATTACATGCACGACACTTCAGTTTGAAGAAACAAATCAAAGCCAGACTTTCACACATCCTGTGGTTTAGCGCATCCTTTCACACATTACACCGCATACACTCACCGGTGCCGGTGAAAATGACAGTAAAATATATATAATGAAAACATAAAAGGTAAATATTGCTGTTTATTCAATTGTACTGGTACACTGGTAGTTATAATTATTGAAATTATGACATAATATTCCTTGTTTTCCTCACTGTTCCTCACTCGGAAGTATGCAAGAACGGATATTATAATTATATTTACCTGATTATAAAATTATAAAGTATAATGTATATTTAAACTTTGTATGTTAAATTATCTTTTAATTTTACTAATGTTATTTTTTTCAGTTTTTTTATTTTATTTTAACTGCTGTTGTGTTTACTGCAATACATGAATGAAATACATTCTCAATAAAGTATTGAGAAATCCTAGCAGAAATAAAATCTATATAAATACCGAATCAATTCTATACTTTGACACTTGTCAGACTCACCGGTGCCGGTGAAAATGACGTCGTGGATGTTCCCGTCGAGGGCCTGAACTCTCTGGACGGCGATCTGTGTATAGTTGACGTCTTTGGTGATGAGGCGGGGCCCGTTTCCGATGGGCAGCACGGGGTCCTCCAGCAGCGGATGGTCCTTCACAAACTGCAGGGTCTTATCGGGCAGCTGGAGGGACGAGTTGATGTTCTGCATGCGGTTCAGGTTGTTGATGCACTGAAATATATAAAATTAACACATCAAATGACTTTGAAATGACAGAGCAACTGATCTGTGATATTATTAGCATTAACTCTGAATAACAAATATAAGTCTCCCGTTATGTCAATCTAGTGACATTTTATTTTATAAAAATATTAATGTAAATTAATTTTAAGTCACAATTGTGAAGATGCACTGCATATATATATATATATATATATATATATATATATATATATATATATATATATATATATAGTATTTATTTTATTTTATTTTACCCATTTCCAAACTGCTTGTCCTATGTAGGATCATAGGCTTTTTATTGCAAAAATGTATTTATTTTATAATTTTACTTTATTACAAGTTTTAATTATTTTTTTATTTTATTACTTTTATTTCATTATTTAGATTTTATTTACATTTATTTTAATTTCACATCTATATACTTTAATATACCATTTTTATTTGGCATTTAGTTCATTTTCATGTTGTTTGTTTTAATTTATTTTATTTTTAAATATTATTTGGTTTCTTTTTATTTCAATCTAATATATTTATGTATTTATTCATTTTATTTTCCTATGTTTTAATTATTTCTATTTATTTAGTTTATTATTTTTATTTAGTTTATTTTATTTCATTCTAATATTTTTATTTATTTTATTTTATTTCACATCTACTCATTTTCCAACATAAGGTCACATGTTTGTTTTACAATTATTTATTTATTTTATTTCATTTAGTTTAATACTTTATTCTTTTTATTTTTAATTTATTTAGTTTTGTTTTATAAATACTCTCATTTACATGAGTAATTCCCTTCCCAGCACCCTCTGATCTTAAGCATCCTGTAAGCACATATGGAGTTCCGTGTTTTGTGGAAATACTAACCGCTCCGGGTCTGGGACTCGGGGTGATGCCATTAAATCGGACCCACTTAGTGTGGGACTGTTCCACCGTAGCCTTCTGCATGTACTTCCCTTTGGAGAAAACCTCATGCACTGAACTCATGTTATACGCACAGACAGCGGACAGACCGACATTCCCCCTGAAACACACAGAAACAATCACATTTCTAAAGAAAAATCCCTTATGCATAAAAAATAATCCAGTTGTGCCACTTCTTTTGATTTGCACCACTCCAATTACTCAGATGCAGGTGATTTCTCTGACTCACAGACCGTCATGAATCAAGACAAACTGGAAGAAGTGGTTTCAAATACCACACTAGCTTTTATTCTCGTTCTTCAACACACACACACACACACACTCACCACTGCGATGTGAAGACCCCATATATGACAGTGTCTCTCCAGTGCGGGGCTTTCAGAATAAACACGTCATGAACCACATTGAACACAAAGTTGAGCTCCGGCATTGAGCAAACCAGCTTAGCCTTCAGAAACGACGTCCACTTCTTCTGCAGCGTCCGCTGGCCTCCCAGATCCCCCTGTTACAGTGAGAGATACAGCGATGTACTTAAGAGAAAAAATGTTCACAATATTACAACTGCATGCGGTCATTTACATATTGTATGTATTTAAATATATCTGGAACAAAAACCAACCACAGTTTCAAGCAAAAAAACAAAAACAGCAGTTTTCAATCTATTGTCTGAAAGTTAAAAAACTTCCATCATATCATACACTTTGTACAGAGGTTAAGTTTTATTCAATTAGTTCATCAGGGGTTTTGTTGATAGCAGGATGGTAAAATGAAGAATAATAGTGATACAATATATAATAAAACAATTATTAATGTCAGACTCAAAGCCAGGTTCTTGTCATAAAGTCTGAAATTTCATTCAGTTATGTCTCTGAATTATTTAGCACTATAGTACAATTTAATACCAATATTATTAATACGGTTTCTGT
Source organism: Onychostoma macrolepis (assembly GCF_012432095.1). NCBI lineage: Eukaryota > Metazoa > Chordata > Actinopteri > Cypriniformes > Cyprinidae > Onychostoma > Onychostoma macrolepis. The sequence goes on from NC_081175.1 coordinate 27,680,614, forward strand.
TTGTAATTTTGTTATGTGCTTCATTTTTGTTTTGTTTTTTAATTATAAATTGTTTGTATTATTTATACACTTATTTATAATTTATTAATATTATGAATTAACTTTTATTTTTATATTTTTAGTTTTCATTTTAATATTAGGTTTATTAATGCTAATATGTTTGGAAATTTTGTTGTGTGACTAATTTTTCTTAGTTTTTGTAATATTAAGATTTTAGTATTATTTAAACATTAATATAATATTAATATTTAGAATATTTTTATATTTTATTTTTATATTTTCAGAATTCGTTTTAATATTAGGTTTATTAATACTACTATAAATACAAATTTGTTTAGAATTTATGTGGTTTTATAATTTTAGTTTTATCAATATTAATATTTTAGTATTATTTATAAACACTTTTATATTTTTAATAATGTGCTTTTGTGATTTTATTAGTTTTTGTTTTTTAAACATCAATATTTTAGTAATTAATACAGTTTTTATTAACATTTTCAGTAAGCTTTTATTTTTATATTTTCAGTTCTCATTTTAATAATTTTTCTAAGTAATTTTATGCAGGTTTGTTAGTTTTAGTATTTTAATATTAATATTATTTTAACATTAAATAGTTTAGCATTATTTATACACTAATATATATTTATAAATATACAGAATTAGCTTTTAAAAGCTTCTAGACTGTCCCAGAATAAACCTCAATATGATTGCATGGTCACATTTGCACACTGATTATACATGATCAAAAAATTTTGATTCTCTAGCAGTAAACTAAAAGCAAGATGTTGAAAGATAAAGCAAGAACGAAAAACAGAAAGTGAGATAGATAATCAGATCTAGATGAGAGCTTAGAAAAACATGTGTCAAAGGTGACAAAGAGGGAAGTTTATTGTTTTTTACTGGAGAAAAAAACCCAAAAAACAACCACCATGCGGAAACAAATTTCCAGGAACAAGATCATTTTTCTGCCCTTAATGAAAACACAACTCTGTCAAATGACATGAAACTGCTTGTGTGTGTGTGTGTGAGAAACGACACAGTAATTGCAGTCAGGACACAGCGCTGGTTTCGGTGGATCTCACCTTACAAACGCGAGCGATTCTGGGGATCAGCAGCTTCCCGAAGAACTCGTACTCCACCGACACCTCTGTGAAGAAGTAGTAGATCTTATCGTCATCTCCATCCGGGCTGTTCTGCCCTTCTCGGATCACATCAGCGAAGACGAAACTGGGCTCTGAACACAGAACAGAGTCGCTGAGTCACAACTGAGCTGCATTTTTATAGAATTATTTACAAGACATTATAGTTTATATTACAGCTTTTATTTTTAGTTTTAATATTAGTTTCATTAATACTTAAGGGGAAGTCGTGGCCTAATGGTTAGAGAGTCGGATTCGAGTCTACAGCGCTCTCTCCACCCTCAATACCACGACTGAGGTGACCTTGAACCCCCAACTGCTCCCCGGTCGCCGCAGCATAAATGGCTACATGTCACTTTCACTTCATTTTATTAGTTATTTATACACTTTTACAGTTGTATTGACATCTTGAAATTAGCTTTCGTATTTCGTTTAATATTTTCAGTTTTCATTTTAATATTAACTTTTAATACTAGAAGTAGTATATTTTTTATTTAATGCCATGTCAGCACCTTAGGCTATTTTCATGGCAAAAACTATTAAAAAAATATACAAGTATAACAAATACAATAAAAACCAGCAAACAAAACAAGTTATTACACAAGATTCTTTACTTATTAATACTAGCAAAATAAATTTTCAGTAATTTTGTTATGTGCTTCTGTCATTTATTCCATATTTTTCATATGTTTTTGTTTTAATATAGTTTTATTACTACTAATATTAATAAAAACATTATAAATTTTGTAATGTGCTTTTGCCATTTTTTCAGCATTAAAAAATTCATATGCAAATAATATGTATTCATTATTTACACACTATTATAGTGTTTACTAATATTTAGTAGTAGGTTTAGTAAAACTAATATTAATACTTTTGTGATTTTGTTGTGTAATTTTGTTGTTTATGATATGAATATCTTAGTACTAATATATAATTTTTATTAATATTTTGAATTAGCTTTTATTTTTATATTTTCAGTTTTTCATTTTAATATTAGTTTTCTACATGAACATTTTTGTAACTGATTTTATGTGCTTTTGTCATTTGTATTATTATAATTTTTTTATATTATTATTTATGTTTAATTTATTTATTTCAATTTAATAATTCCAGTGGATCAACAAACATATTTCAGTTTGTAGCCAAGGCAACATTTTTAAATTTTTCATCTAATAATACAAATTTTTTTCCCCTCTTTATTTTAATTAACAATTTTTTTTTTAATAGTATTTGTTTTTTTAATAACAATAACTGAATTCATAATGCTGATGATTTTGATGTAGTTTTTGTTTTATTAAATGGTCTGGATGGACTTTGAGTGTAAATGTGTGTCGACATCAAACAGTTCTCGCTGCATACTTATATATTGATATGTGCACTGTATTGTTTTATACCGCAGTGGACTCATTAACGTCGTACCGTTGAGCCAGGACGTTGAATACTCTGTGCGCAGTAAACTCTGAGACGGAGAAGATCTGGAGATGATCGGCTCGCTGCCCAGGAAGTTATACGCCGTTCCAGAGTACAACTCACCATCTAAACAACAAACAACCAGTCAGTGCTACTGGAAATACTGGAAATACAGACTTCCTGCAGATGTGCTTTAATGCGTTAACTCACCAACCATCACGGTGGTGAAGCTCTGGGCCGGGTCGAAGGAACATTTCCCCCGGCCGTCCTCTGCTCTGTCCTGCAAACGGAAACTCTGCAGCGACTGAAGAGAAACGAGACCGTGAGAGATAGATGAAGACGCATCTCAAAGACTTTTGAGTTTTATTATAGCATAAAAGCAAAGTAAGAAATAGAGAAGATATAAAGTTCAGATTACAGAGTCACATGATCACACAATCTGACTTTGTGGCGACAGAAAAGAGGAAACTATCGTATTAATATTTAGAAAGATAGTTACAGAGCCACTGTTATCAAAATATCAGGGAAGTTTTGACAATATAGAGACAAACCGAAATGTCACACAGTTTGGAAATGGCTAACAAAGCATTTGTGTTGCGGAACAACTAGTTCCTAAAAGTAAAAATCCAAGCAGTGTAGTTATTGTCAACTAAAACCAGAACTTAAAAATTGTTAAAAAAATTTATTTAAATTAAATATTTACTAAAACTAAACTAACTAACTAAATAAATAAATAGAACTTGTAAAAAAAAAAATTAACTCAAATTTTAAAACACTGCCTTGGCAAATAACTGAAACAAGTGTAAGTTGAAGTACTAAAATTATTAAAATAAAAATACAAATATTTGAAAAAAATAGTAATAAAAATAACAAAAGCACATAAAGCTACTAAAACTTTAACTAAAAGTAAATATAAATATAAAAAAATTAAATGCAAAATATTATAATGGCATATATGTATAACGTTAAAATAACACTGGATCATACAGAAAGTGTTTTTTTTAGCTCAGATGTTAAATGATTATATATTCTTTTGCAGAAGTCATGAATCAGTGTCATTTAAACTTTATTTTAAAAAAAATTAACAGCTGAATTTTCAGTGTTATTATTGCTTTGGGTGATTTGATTGTTATTTGGCTTTATACAAAAAGTTCACCAATTTTTTTTTTTAAACACTTATTTGCATGAAATGTTATAATGCAATTTATCTGGGAGCTGGTTGCTTCGGTTCAGGATTTAAATTACTGTACTGAAAAATGTATTGAAAATGCTTCCCAAACTGAAGCAGCTGAAACAGTGAACGCAATCTTATAAAGATGAGTGTTTGTTGGCAAGTTTGGGTGACACTTGAAATGATTTAAAGGTTTATGAAGTCAATACTAAGGCTTGTACACACCAGATAATCACAGAGGGGTTGAAACGCATGAGTCCCACAAACATACAGAGTGTCTTCATCCAGCACTTGCAAAACTCGAATGTAGTTTCGACAGTCCGTCTGTCACATGAGCACAAAAAAAAAATTTCAGTTACAGATGAAAAACACTAGTATTTACAAAGAATCCACCATCAGTGATCGAATAACCAGATTAAGGTCACTTTGAGTAATTTTCCACATTACCTCTTTAGATTTCCCCTTTAAAATACACATGGACATGTCGTTCTCTGGAACTTTCCACAGCAGCTGAGAGAACAACTGAGAGTCAATACATCACATGAGGGGAAAACATCGACTTTAAAAGATACTTCAGCTGTATTAGGAACCAGACGGCTGGAATCATTCTCACCTGGTTGCTCTTGACTGAGACGTTGCTCATGTTGAGCTGGTAGACGGCCTCTCGAGCGCCGACATACAGCACGCCGCGCTCCTCGCTCAGCAGGAGAGTCGTGTAGTTGAACACATCCGGCTCCCAGAACTCCAGCAAATCCACATCTACACAAACACACAGACCAGCGCACATCAGACGGGGTTTGTGGGTAAATCAGACATAACTGAAAATATCTGGAAATAAATCTGCGAATATAGTTCATGTTTTAAAGAAGTCTTATCTGCTCACCAAGGCTGCATTTATTTGATCCGAAATACAGTAAAAATTTTGAAATATTATTATAATGAAAAATAAATGTTTTCTTGTGAATATATGTTAAAATGTAATTTATTCCTGTGATCAAAGCTGAATATTTAGCATCATTACTCCAGGCTTCAGTGTCACATGATCCTTCAGAAATCATTCTAATATGCTGCTTAAGAAACATTGATTTACATTGATTATCAATGCTGAAAACAGTTGCGCTGCCCAATATTTTTGTAAAAACTGTAATGCACAACCGCTCAAACATTTGAAGTAAGATTTAAAAAAGACAAATTAATACTTTTATTCCACAAGGATGCTTTAAATTGATCAAAAGTGACCATAAAAACTTTTATAATGTTATAAAATATTTCTATTTCAAGTAAATGCTGTTCTTTTGAACCTCCTTTTCATTAAAGAATCCCCCAAAAAAGTTCCTACAAAAATATTGGGCAGCACAACTGTTTTCAAAACTGATAATAATCAAAAATGTTTCCTGAGCAGCAAATCAGCATATTAGAATGATTTCTGAAGGATCATGTGACCCTGAAGACTGGAGAAATGATGCTGAAAATTCAGCTTTGATCACAGGAATAAATTACATTTTACAATATATTCAGATAGAAAACAGCTATTTTAAATTGCAATAATATTTCACAATTTGTACTGTATTTGGGGTCAAATAAATGCAGCCTTGGTGGGCAGAAGAGACTTCTTTTAAAACATTAAATAATCTTAATTATTCCAAATGTTATTCCAAATCTTTCCATATTTATAGAGATGTGGAACATTTTCTGAAGAAGCAAAAAGATCATTTATAGATCTGGAATATTTGCTTCTCTTTCTGTCTGCTGAATGAATAGATGAAATGAAATAAAGTTTCATGATAATTTTGAGCAGTAAAAATAGAATTCTCCAGCTGGTTGTGGTCGAATCTCTTTCAGAGGAGATCCTGAACTCTATGAAAGCAACAGCAGATGATTTACTGCTCAGAATAAAGCAGCGGTCAAACTCATGAGTCATTCATTTCATCTTCAGCACAATAAAACTCTAACATCTCCATCCGAACGTTTGTTTGTCATTCAGATTCAGCTCAGAAAAATACATTTCTACTATGACATCAGAGCATTGCCACATATGCCAATGTTAATGCATCTTTTAAAATCCTTTTCTGTTATTATAGCCATTAAATTAACATTAATCAGCATTAAATATCACCTATTAAGAAAGTAAACAAAGCTAAAGAGCCTCTTCTGGAGCAAACAAATGACCAACCCAAAAAGCAATGGTTGCGGATCTTTAGGCTTTAGTAAGGCTTAGTAAATTATATTTCTATACTACATGTAGTATATTTGTATATTTGAGCATGTGGATTCATAGATTATGATTTATGTCACTGGCACACTTCAGTTTGTGTTTGGCTGCCAGTTGGGTGAGTGTGAGTGTGTGTGTGTGTGTGTGTGTGTGTGTGTGTGTGTGTACTACACACTTGCAGCTCTCAGGTTGCCAGTGTTTTTGGCAGAGACCAAACAGACGCTGCAAACCAAAGCCCTTACGGGACACCTGCAAGCGCCACATGTGTGTCAAAAGCACCACACATGACTTCCTGTGCTGCTGAAACATGCTTCTGAACTGTTCTATATACTGTACAAAAATCTAGGGCTGTCAGTTTTATAAATGTTTTTGAACATTTTACGCTCATCAAGGCAGCATTTATTGGAACAAAAATACAGTAAAAACAGTAATAATGTGATATATTATCACAATTTAAAATAAGTGTCTTCTATGTGAATATATTGTAAAATGTAATTTATTTCTGTGATCAAAGCTGAATTTTCAGCATCATTACTCCAGTCTTCAGTGTCACATGATCCTTCAGAAATCATTCTAATATGCTGATTTATTATCAATGTTAAAAAAATAATATATTTATACACACAATTCAGAAGCATGTTTTATAAGCACAGGAAGTTAGACGTGTGGTGTTTTTATCACAAATAGTATCAGTAAACACGTGGCACCTGCAGAGGTTTCATTTTTGACGAGAAACTTTTTTTTTTTTTTTTTAACCCTTTAAAAAATTTTAACCCTTCACTCACCATCATCATTAAACTTTAACCCTTCACTCACCATCATGCCTCCATGAGCTTCTGGGAACGCTGGAGGGTCCGTGTGTGGAAACTTCCAGAAGCAATCCCAGAAACACGCCTAACACGCTCAGAGCCATGTTAGACTCTGGGATCTTCGGCAGCGTGATGTTTCCTCTGTGAGAGCGACAGACAGAAAGAAAGAGAAGACGGCTGTCAGTCGAACGACGAGCATTGCTGACACATTCTGATACAACAGACCACAAATGAGCATGATGCCAGTCTCATGAAGGAATCATGCATGATCACACTGGCACGTGTCGTTTAGTCATCCAACAGGTTTTATTAAATGTGCCATCACAGTTCACTTTTTTACACAACAAAAGATTGAATATACATATATTCATACTGCTCATTTCCACACAATGAATGTGAATGACGATACCTTACTACTCTATAATTATCACATTCATGCACTATGGTATTAATATGGGACTTCAGAGTGTTAAAATATTGTATTAAAAAAACAAATCATTATTGATCCAAAGATGACAGAATTTGGGCTGCAATATGATTATCAAATCGCAAAGGCTGTGATTTAATTTAATAAATATAAGTGCTTCATTTTCAGAGTGAAGTGCAGCACTGTGGAATCAATGGAAATCCGCCAAAATAAAAGCGCCTTTGCTTCTATTTTTGCTTTTATATATATATATATATATATATATATATATATATATATATATATATATATATATATATATATAAATATTTATTTTGCTTTTCATAACAGAAAACCATTGATAGCAATTAACAAAATGTATTAATATTACATGCATCAGAAATTAATCCTCAATCTGCCATCTTTAAAAATACGGAAGGTACAAAAAGAACCTAATTAATATTTAAAATTGAAACAATTATAATAAGGATCAGATAATCAGATAGTGATAGACACTGATTTTCAATAAAAAAAAATTATTAAATCATATTTCTTATTTTGTTTTATTTAATAATCGCAGTAAACATCATAATTATCATTATTTTAATCATATTGAATGTTAAAAACTGTGAGAATGTGAATTCTGATTTTTTTTTTTTAAACTTTGTTCACTTTATAGTTACTGAAATTAAATTATAAATATACTTACTATATGTTGTTCTCAATTGTTCAGTCCTAAAAGAATGGATTGCACTGAAAGTAAAAGTTAATATTTTATCTATTTAAAAATTATTTTCTATTTATATTTAAGTCACCTGGTGAAAATTTCTGCGTTTTTTAAAACACATATTGCAGAAGTTTTACCAATATTGTGTCTTTCAGAATAAACTGTAGTATTTGTATTCATTCATAGTACTTTGCTGTGAGTAAAGAGCAGTTAAGCGGTGTTTACGTAACGCTCATATCGAATGACTGCAGCTTCAGGCCAAACAGCCACAGCCACATCTCTCTTGGAAGGAGAGAAGAGAAACGCGATGACAAGCGACCAAAATTAGCATCGGTGAGTGAGAGAAAGCCCAAACATCCTCCATCAGCGACAGCGGCGGCCTGTTAGCAGAGCATGAGATTACTGTCCCGTGTGCTAAAAACACTTCAGATTCAGGTGCTCGAGAGACACAGAAACCACCAGTAATTAGTGACATCAGTGCCTGACGATGACTGGAAGCTGGTTTGGGACCTGCTGGTTTTGCAGGAATTCCCCTGATCTGATATCTGCGCCCACAGGGAAGTGAAACCAGGACGGGTAATATACAGGAATCATGAGCTCAACGAACCACAGCAAACCCTCAGGACAGAAAAATGACACCTGACATAATGGTTTCCATGACAACCCAGATTTAGAGTCTTGAGATTTTCCACGCCGATCTGTCACTTCAGATGCATGGTCTGTATCTACTTACAGAAACGCGGAAAACTGGATTTTTGCTTTTTTTTAAACAACACATGAGCAACTTTTGCCTGTGCAAATCTTTCCACCATTATGCTCAGGTGTTGCTATGCAGTCGCTAGGGTGTTTGCTTATAGGAGGTTGCTGATGGGTTATGTACCCACGTAATAGACCACAGTTCAATACTTTATTATTAGACTGCTGAAATCACCAACTGAGTGTGAGCAATAGTAGGCCGACTAATCATACTGCAACGTGTCATTTCAATTCAAAATCAGTCAATAAGGAATCACTGATTGACAAAAGCAGCTCTGAAATATAATTTAAGCTGGATTTTGTGGATCTTGTATTTAATTTTTTTTTCATTTGTTTTAAATGCATTTCATTTTTTATTCAATACATATTTTAAACTCATTTATTTTACTTGACTTTGTGAATATTGAACTTTATATATTAAAAAAAATATATATTTTATATTTATTTTATTGATATGCATTTTATTTTAATCTGATTATTTTTATATTTATTTGTTGATTTCAAAACATTTTACTTGACTTTGTGAATCTTGAACTTTACACTCTTAAAAAAAAAAAAAAAAAAAAATATATATATATATATATATATATATATATATATATATATATATATATATATATATATATATATATATATATATATATATATATATATATATATATATATATATATAATTATTTTTTAAATGCATTGTATGTATTTATTTATTTTTATGCCCTTTATTTACATTTTATTATTTACCATATTGACTGAGTATCTTGAACTTTACAAATTTAAAAATATATATTTTTTATTTATTTTATATATTTTGTATTTATTTTTTACTGTATTTTATTTTCATTTTAAATATTTTATCTAAGACATCTGCTATTTTTAAACATTTCATCCGATCCTCTGAATCTTCAGCTTTACACATTTAAAAAATATATATTTATTTGATATATTTTGTATTTATTTTTTAAATTTTTTAACAATTGTTCATTTTGAACATCACATATACAGTACATCAACTTCGTAAATTTGTTTTTGTTTGTAAAGTTGCTCAGTTTGGCCAGGAGTCCAGCTCTAGGAAGGGTCCTGGTTGTTTCAAACTGCTTCCATTAAGGGTAACAGAGACTACATGCTTCTGTGAAACTTCAATGAAGCAGAATTTTTTCTGAATTCTTCCTCAGATCTGTGGCTTGACGCAAACCTGTTTCTGAGCTCTACAGGCAGTTCTTTGGACTTCAGGGCTTGGTTTTTGCTCTGATATGCATTATCAGCTATAGGGGTTATGCGCAACAGACTTCCGTATTCTGCTAACCAGGTCTCGTTGCTTCCGGTTCAAGCGTTTTGCAAATGCCCCGTTAAATATGAAGCTGTTTTACTCAAGATGCCTTCAAAGTAGACACTAAAGATAATCATTACCAATGTCCATCACATATGTGGATTGATATATAAATTATTTTTATTTTTATTCTTTTCAATAACATTTATATATAAAAGTCGAATAAAACGTCAACAATAAAAACAGCTAGCTAATTTATCTGATTACCTTAAAAGTCCATTGATATCGCCATTATTTAATACTGCTATTAATACGTTCTCCGACAAGCGGAAGCGATGAGACCTGTTTTCCGGGTTTGGTCAGGTGACGTTCGACATATACCCTATTAGACCTTTTAAGATGTGTGCGCCTTTCCAAATCATACCCATTCAATTGAATTTGCCACAGGTTAACTTCACTCAAAGTGTTGTAAGATCTACAAGCAATATGAATGCTCCTGAGCTAAATTTCAACTGTCCCAGATAAGGGTATGAATACTTATGCAATGGAATCATTTTAGTTTTTTATTTTTAATAAATTTGCAAAAAAGTTGGACTGTAGATTGATGTGGGGAAACAAGTAACAAAGCAGTTTGAAGGGGCATGAATACTTTTGCAAGGCACAGTATATTACATATTAGTGCAGTCAAATGATTAATCCCAATTAAATCGCATACAAAAAAGTTTTTGTTTGCATAATGTGTGTGTATTTTGTGCATATTTATTATGTATATATAAATACACACACAGTATATATTTTGAAAATATTTACATGTATTTACATGTCTATAATTCTATTCGTATAATTTATATTCTAAATAAATATATTTATAATACAGTCGCGGGAAAAATTACTGAGCCGTGGGTTGCGGTTTTTTGGGCTACTTTTATAATGTACCGGGGACGCCCAAAGTGTATATAGACAAATAATAATTAAAATAGATCCTTTTACTAATGTGTATTATACTTGGAATGTATACCTGGCAACTTAAGAACGGAGAGGCGGTTGTAACATCAAACAACGTGAGTTTCAGCAGAGCATACATGTTAAGGCTTTTACACAGCAGAAATAAACATGACAACAGCCACTATTATATAAGATAATAAACACACGATTACGATAGATATGGATATGGTCTGTATGTGATTTTCTTGAAGTGAATGTGTACATCTGAAATGCTAATTTGTGCAACGATATAAAAGGCTATAAATAGCATATTTTAACAACAGTAAACGACCAAATTACACATGTGATCGTACAAGGAAGTTATTACAAACACTTGATGGTGGTTTGAAGTGAGTTCTGAGTAAAAGTGTACTATTAATCTTATAAATTGTCTTATGTAGCATGATGCTAATATTAGCTCTAATGCAGCTGCAGAACAGGTCCAATTCTTCTTCATAATGCATTGTCATAATACTTCATGTAAGGTCGCAAGAAAATGTTGTTGTATTTATTTAGAAATACTTTTGATAATAGTTGGGTAAATGTATACTAGGATTGAAGCGATGTGGCTTGGTAAACATTTTATTGTCAGTTTAAAGGCTGATAATGGCTGAATAAAAACTGAATAAAAATGGCTGAATTATTATTTTTTTTTTTTCTCAAACATATATAAAAATTAAAACCATAAAAAGCAGGATAACACTTCTCTCTGATCCTAAATATGTTCAAATGAAATGCATTATTATTGGTAGCTGATATGTTCATATGCTCGGCAGGTGTTCAGCAAAAGCTTTTTCAGATTCCTACAAATGATTTCCATACATGCTGCACTTTATTGTTCTGTGGAGTAAAAGTGCAGAGAGATTCAAAGACAGAAAGAAAACAAATGGAGTGAAGAGAGTGGAATGTAATAATAAAACACAGGAAACTCGACGGAACTCATTTCAACATGTGAAGATCACAGGAAACACTAAACGGCCCCAAGCAAAGACAGACTGCAAACTTCAATGCGCAGCTTATATCGGCTCTTCAGATACATGTGTTTCATTTCATTCGTTCTGATCGGAGAGAGAAAAACTTACAACATGAGAGAGGAAACTTATCGTATCCTTAGAACATAGATTTAACAAGAAACCAAAAAAAAAAAAAAAAACCAAAATGGAAATGTGCTTGACTGTAGCTTTTAAAAGTGGAACATCACTGGAAAACAGACCATTCTTCTGACTTTAAAATAAAATAAAATAAATAAACAAATACAATAAAATCAATAACCTAGATAACTTGCTAACCTAGATAACACTGGCTGATGATAACGGTTTAAAGGGGTGGTTGACTGTTTTTTTTCTAGGCTTGATTGTGTTTCAGGGGGTGCAGTCAAACATGTATTAATGCTTCATTTTTAAAAAACGCATTATTTTTCACATAATTTACCTTTATTACTAGGGCTGCACGATATATCGCATGCGATATCTAATGCGCATCTTGTCAGTAAAGCCGGTTCTGTAATATCGCATGCGATATATCGTGCAGCCTTATTTATTACGCTCTGTCTCTTCTCCTCTAAACGCGCTGATCATTTCCTGGTTTTATGAAGCACTTCCCTCAGAAATACGCAATCTAAACGTCTTCTAAAAGAAGTGCGCATCTAAACGTCCCGTCCCGCCCCTCAGCTCAGCGGCATGTGCTCCGGTTGTATTGTAAACAATGGCGTCGTCAATATTGCTTATCAATTTGAACCCGATTGAGACGCAGAGGATATTAGTGAAGAGGATCGCGCAGAACCTGTGCAAGCACAACTCTTAATGGTATGTTTTTTGTTTGTTGTCTCATACTTTTAGATGTGCTGTTATTTGTAAATGCTATTGCTTCTGTTAGCTTTTAATATACGGTTTTATCCTGATTAAAGCTTTAATACAGTACGGCAACCGCATGCACGTCCATGTTTAATGCTTGTCATAGCTGTGTGAAAATAAGTGTATAAATGGAACATTTCATTGTTGGAGAGAGAGAGAGAGAGCGAGAGCGAGAGAGAGAGAGAGAGAGAGAGAGATGCAGAGCGTGTGCAGAGCAGGGGACGCGAGGAACAGTATTAAGATCCGCTGATTTAGAACAAGATTTTGAAACTTGTGAATCCATTAGAATCGTTAGAAGACAGAATCGCGATTCATATATGAATAGATTTTTATGTGCACCCCTAGTTTTCTCTTCCTCTTCTCTAAAGCAGCGCAGCATAGCCTCGCCCCCTTTGCTGCATGTTACCGGAGGCAGGGTTTATCTGGGTTCGTGATGTAATGGACCCGGGAAGTAACTCGTTGTAGTCCCTTACCAGTGGTTTTTGTAGGCATTAAAATGCCAGAATTTTTAAAGACGATATCTTCGTTTGCATTGAACTTTCAGCGCCGCAACTTTGCAGATATTGTTTATGCTCAAACAGCAACATTACACACTAACTAATGTTAAAAAAGTGAAATCGCAATCAACCACCCCTTTAATAATAAAATAAATAATAATAATAAAATAAAAAATAAAATAATACAATTTTGCTTTGCATTGCATTCATTCTATATTTAAATAACTTTTATATTTAGAAATGACTGTAACATTAAATCCAACTCAGTGTTTATAGGTTCTGGCCTTCATTGTGTATTTCTAACCATATTATATGCATTTGTAGCAGTACTAACTGTGCATTATTATTATTATTATTATTATTATTATTATTATTACTACTGTTATTTTAAATTACTAAAATAATTCTAACATTTTTTATACATTTCCATTCCAAATATCAATGAATTTCTGCTGAAAAAGTATTTAATTTCAACTGATTTTATCTTAATTTTACTGTTGTAGTGAATGAGCATCAACAACATAACACTGGTTGTCATGATGGAAGGGTCAGATAGAAGGTGGAAACTGATCATGACAAATTAAATCCTGACAGAAACCATCAGATATCTACAGAAAAAAAAATAAGATAAAAATGTTTGGACCGAACCCCAAATGAAATCAAAGCGGCATTACTGACCCTCCAGGACATCAACACCAGTGAATGATGCATTGGAAATCAACACTGTGAAATAACAATCACCGATCAACAGGCAGATGAGTTTTTACAGCCTCAGGCTGGAAACACACACACACACACACACACACACTACCAATGACCCTTAATGTACAGAAATGTGCTGTCGAAGCCAAAGTCACCAACACGAGGGTCTGCTGAAGGAGCTCACGCAAACACAAAGAGCCTGTTGTGTGTTGAGGAGAAAATTACACACACAGAGTAAACAATCAACAAAGACCGGGCCTGAGAGTGTGGGTGTGTGTGTGTGTGTGTGTGTGTGTGTGTGTGTGCGCATGCACATGACGTGGCCTCTCACACACTGCACTTTCCCAGAAAGCTTGATTCACATGTCAAACATGATTAGTTGAACACGGAGTCGTTTTCTACCCTGATAACAATCCATCAAAATTAGTAGGTTACTGAAACTCTGTGTATGGAAAAACATTAAAAATAGTATGCAAATTCATATGCATGGCATTTTCTAGAATGAGGGAAATGAATGTGGATGTGAATATAAAAAGATGACAAAACCAAAAATTAAACAATTATATATACTTTATAAATACACACAAACATATCTATATATAAAATGTGTAAAGAATGATGAATTTTACAAATACTGTGTAAATATACACAATTATTTTTATATTATATATTTATTCATAACATAATACATTATTTTATTTAATCATGGGATAATATAATTGTATTGTATAAAATTTACACATTTGCATGTGTATAAAAGTTAAATATTTTAAATATATTCAACTATTGTAAAGTAATTATCTTTATATATAATTTATTATTATATCATCATATATTTGTATTTATATATAATAAATAATATATTTATATAGTATACAAATGTTACATAAAATACAAATGTACTGTTAAAATTTTATAATAATGTACATAAGATTCTATTATAAATGTATATGCATAAAATATATCATAATATATTTACAACATCAAAATATATATAAAATGTATAATAATGTAAACGTATAACTTAATGGTTGTAAATATATATGCAGAATTCATAAATGTTATAATATATGCATATATATATATATATATATATGCATATATTAAGAATTTATAATGTAATTTATTTATAATATACTCTCTCTCTCTCTTTCTATATATATATATATATATATATATATATATATATATATATATATATATATATATATATATATATATATATATATATATATATATATATATATATATATATATATATATAATGTCTTGGCATTCTGATGAAATAACGTCTAGAATGTAATACTGCACATTACACAGTACAGTATGTTGCATACCACCTACTTTTAAAAATAGTATGCAAAACAGTATGCAGTGATTGTACATGCAACGTAGGGAGGTCATGTGACAATTCTTCATGTTGCATACAGTTATTTTGCATTTTCAACACTGTTTTGAGTATAAATCTCAACTTCTGAAAGTCTGGTCAAATAATGAGTCAAAGGGGAGATTAAACCTGTGTTTGATATCGCCTCCAGTTCATTAGATACAGGGACACAGTATTTGATGAGCAGTATGGCAGCATACTATTTCAAACACAGCCCTCTTTTCCTGTATTAGTGCTCTTGATGCCTGCAGTATGTGCAGCACCTGTTTGGCGTCCGCCGCACGCACAGCCTCAGAAACGCAGGCTGGGTTTAAAGGGTGGCGTCCTGCCAGCATGTGTCCGCTCTCAAACATTCAGCGCCTGCCAACTGTGTCCCTCCTCTCGCTCTGGCACAGCCATCGATGCCACTCTCTGCCGACCCACAACGCTTTTCTGCCAGAATCAGCTTTCCCACTACGCCCGCTGACAGCTCCCACAATCCCTCTCTTTCTCTGCAGCCTCTCATGCTTCAAGAGCCCGTGTGTGTGTGTATGTGTGTGTGTGACTGGTTTGCTCTTTAGGCCCCTGTTGCTCCTTTCCAAAAATCTGAGAATTTGTCTTTCACCCTCAACACGTCCTATAATAAATAAATACGTTTTAAAAAAGGAAAGAAAAATACTACTACTTTGTGCATTTACAGTAATGTCCAACTGTCCAATTTTTAAAAATCTAACCTTTAATTTAAGCAAAAAATAAAAATAAAAAGTGGGGGAAAATCACATTAATGAAATGAATATTTTCCTATAGTCCAATGATCACAGCTAAAGAATTGCAGAAAATAGTTGAGTCTTGGGGTCAGAAAACCTTAAAAAAAAATGATCAAACAGCACCTATTGTTGTTCACGAGGGTTTCAAGAAAATTCTAGAAAAGAAAACACTTTCATCCAAAAACAAACTCCAGCATATTCAGTTATCAGACACGACTGGAACTTCAAATGGGACTGGCTTCTATGGTCAGATGAAACTAAAAAATGAGCTTTTTAGCAGCAAACACTCAAGATGGGTTTGGTGAATACAGGGATAAAAAGTACCCCATGTGTACAATGAAATATACTGCTGTGTTTTTGATGTTGTGGGCCTATATTTCTGCTGGAGGTCCTGGACATCTTGTTTAGACACATGGCATCATGGATTCTATCAAATACCAACAGATAAAAAATCAATAAGTGACTGACTCTGTTAGAAATCTTACAATGGGCCATGTTTGGATCTTCCAACCGCATAATAATCCAAACACAAACCTCAAAACAACACAAAAATGGGTCACTGAGCACAAAACCAAGCTTCTGCTGGCCATTCCAGTCCTCTGACCTGAACCCTGTAGAAAATGAGTGAACTGAAGAGAAGAAGCACCAACATGGAGCTGGGAATCTAAAGGGTCTGGAGTGATTCTGGATGAAGGAATGGTCTCTGATCTCTTGTCAGGTGTTCTCTAACCTCATCAGGCATTATAGGAGAACATTTAGAGCTGTTAAACTGGCAAATGGAGGTTTCAAAAAGTATTGAATAAAAGGGTGCTGTTAATTGTGGCCAATGTGTATTAGAGAAAAACATTTATTTATTAATTATTAATTATATTTCCCCATTTTAAATTCTTATTCTCCAATGAAAGGTTAGATTTTTGTGAAATTTTTAAATAAAATATCAAAAGGATTAACAATGCAGATTAATTTTCACAGCCTTCTTTGATCATATTTACCAAGGGTGCCGATATTTTTGGCCATGACTGCATCTATTATTTACAAAAAGTTATTTTCCATATTTTTGGTAAAAAATGTCTTTTGGCATTCAGATGAAATAATGTGATGTATACTGTATAATGCATCTAAGTCCAGTAAGGTGATGCATTTAAGAGAAAATGGAAAAATATGCAAAGAAAAAAATAGGACAGGGACTAGTTTTATGCTGTATCAGGATTTGATTGGATCAAAAATGCATTCACATTACTGAAGTAAAATGCACTTTTGCATTTGCATGTTGACTTTAAATTACACATAAACATGTCTGCTACCAATCTGCACATGAACAGTCCTGTAACCGCATACGGTTACTGACAGAACTCCCCAGAAATACTGCGGTGGTTTGGCATCAGATGTGATGAACCTTTCATGACATCACGGCCCTGCGGAGCGGCAGCATGCAATTAATGCCCACATACAACCAAACTACAAAAAACACTTGTTAAACTATCTAACAGTTCACATAAACCACAGGAAGAAACATTGATAAATGCATTAACATTTTAAGACATTTCAAGCATTTAAATACTTTTTGGGGCCACTCTATGTACAGTATATGAAGCTGCAAAACACTTTAGAATAGCCTTCTAAATAAAACTAGCTGCAACACAGCTACGGTCATGCCTTAAATAACTTCAGGACAGAAACTGTAGGTAATGGAAACCCAATGCAAAGGACAGAAAATAGCAGCTTCACATGTAATTACAGCCGTCCATCTGTGCAGCGCTGACGCGACCACACCAAAGCCCAATGAAGGGTCAGTCCCTGTAAAAGCTTATATTTAGGCAGAGCTACGGAGACCTTTATAATACACGCTCTTCATGAGCTGCAGGACCGAGCACAAATGACATGTGAGGAAAGTGAGGTGCATTTAAGAGGATAAACACAAACACACACTCACTCGTGTCACTGCGCTGTAAAATATAATGACTACCTCTGCTGCTCCATCAAAAGAGTCAAATGAAAAACTTCATTTTCAACATCTGCGTGTCTAAACTCTTAAAAATAAAGCTTCCAAAAAGGGTTTTACAGACTGATGACATAAGAGAAGCTTTCTAAAAGAATCTTTATCCTACAATGATAAAGAAACTTTAAGTTGCTACAATGTTATAAATGAAGCTGTATTGCCATAAAATAATATTTAATGCCATGAAAGAACCTTTAAGTTCCTTTAATTCCATAATAGAATCTTTAAGTTCCTAAAATTCCATAAAAGAATCTTTAAGTTCCTAAAATTCCATAAAAGAACCATTAAGTTCCTAATATTCAAAGAACCATTACGTTCCTAAAATTCCACAAAAGAACCTTTAAGATTCTAAAATTCCACAAAGGAACCTTTAAAGTACCTATATTTCCATAAAAGAATCTTTAAGATCCTATGGTATCATTAAAAACCTTTAAATTCCTATGATACAACAAAAGAACTTTCAAGTTCCTCTGATGTCATAATGCAATTTCAAAATTTTCTCATGATGCTATAAAAGAACCTTAAGCTTCATGATTCCACAAAAGAATCTTAAAGTTTATACGCTATAAAATAATCTTTCAGTTCATATGATGTTATAAAACATTACATTAACATTTTATTCAGCAGAACTTTTAAGTTCATTTTAAAAACTTTAAGTTGTTATGATGCCATGAGAGATAGAAATGAGGGTTTCTGTGTGTTGATCAGCTGACTGGACTCTAATCTACATAACTTTGACTGTTCAGGAGCTACTAATGACTGAAATACAGCATGAAAGTTCTTCAGAAGAGGAACACTATCTGTAAAACAGAGCAGAGTGAGAATAAGGGAGGAACTGATCTTAGATATTCACAGGCTATAAATATTCCCCGGCGGCAGAGATCAGAGGCAGGAGTCTGGACTGTGATGTCCAAACGCAGGTGCTGTGAGAAAGCCTTTAACCTTGACAAGACTGGATTGTTTTTAGTGAGTGGCGGTCATCATGCGTGTGTGTGGTCGAGTGTGTGCCGTCGTGGGGATCATTAACACTGTGTGTGTGTGTGTGCGTGCATGTGGAATCTTCAGTTTCTCTCTGAATATAAATAAATCTCACACACAGTGGGCGATCAGGTTTAGGGGTGGCTTATATTACGGCCCATCCTTCCTCACGACACGAGCAGAGTTTCAGATGAACAGCAATAAAACAGACTGCCAAAAACTGAAACCAGCATAAAGATTTGGTTTCTGTCAACATTTCTGGATTCAGTATCTATCTGTCGTGTAAAACAGGGTTTTCCTGCCGTTTTATAAAAAAAGAGCCTCATTTACTGTGACATAATCTCACATTCACAACTCTCTACCCAGTCCACACTGAAAATTAACTACAGTAATTACTGCTTGTAAAAAACTAAACGATGCACATTGTGATACGTCACAATCCAATAGATTTCAATGCAAGTATTTGTTATATATTTAAAATGTAAATAATTATTACATTATTACCCAAAATTATTTAAAAATCAATAACATATTACAAATTAGTATTAAAACTTAAAATATAAAAAATTATGTATGATATAATATGATATAAATAAATATAAAATAATAAATCTAGCTACATAATATATATATATATATATAGCTACACATACATAAATTAAAAAAAATGTAAAAATATTATTTTATATGCATTCTACATACATATATACAGTATATATATATATAATTTACATTTTTATTATATATATGTATTATTTTATATGCATTTAAATAAGGTTGGATATAATAATAATAATACATGTATATTTATATATAAATAGTCTAATTCAAAGTGTCAACGAGGATAAAAATGGTCAAAATTGCCATTTAAATTGACTGTTTTTTTATGTTATATATGCAAGAAACCTAAACAACATTATATATGGAAAAACATAAATGCCACAAATGTTTAGAATGAACCTTTTTAAAATTAAGAAGACTTAAAATTAACTCAAACACCATTACAGACAATTAAATAAAAAAGTCTCAAAACAAAACCAGTCTCTCACAGAGAGCTGACAGTGAATAAAGCCGCTCACGGCGGGCCGCGCTGAAGCAGCTCCACAAACACAGCGGTTTTATTGTA
This sequence comes from Onychostoma macrolepis, assembly GCF_012432095.1. NCBI lineage: Eukaryota > Metazoa > Chordata > Actinopteri > Cypriniformes > Cyprinidae > Onychostoma > Onychostoma macrolepis. The sequence goes on from NC_081175.1 coordinate 27,700,786, forward strand.
CAATACATCAGTCTGTTTCCTGTTAATTAAGGTGCCTTTTTCTGCCCTGACGAGTCTTTAAAACAAGAGTAAAACCCCATGACGCTCCTCACTGTCACACTCCATGCTCAGTATTGTAACACGGCACCATCTTTAGCATGGCAGCGATTTCACGCTCGGATTTAAGGTTCAGGATGGACAAAAAGCCCTTCTGGGCTCTTTTGTGAAAACTCCCAGCATCCTCCGGCTCTTCCAGCACCTCCGCAGTGTTCGCCAGGGACTTGGCAAACATGAGAGTAAATGCTCATTTTGACAGCCAGACACTGTTACGTTTCATTCCAGATTTATGACGACCCACAAAGCAATGAATTCTGGCCAAGAGCTGCTCGTCAGTTTAAATACTCACGTCCCACTAACAATAAACTACCACATGATCACAGCTCGCTCTGATGAACACAACGGCTCTCATCACATCTCTGAACTCTGGATCGAGTTCCACTGAAGAATGTGCTGCAAATCTCTCTCAACTCAGATCCAGAACATGAACTGGGTGAGAGACTACAATCCAAACCTGCTGATTATGTTGAGCTGAGGTAAGCTGGTGCTTTACTTTAAGTCATCAGATGCAACAGTTTTCAGCTGTTGGACCAAAAAACAGATAAAAAATAAATAAAATCTCTCAGAAGTACGTTAAAGGATTTAAGCCATATCTAGAGCCCAGAAGATGAGAAAGGTGAAGGACTCCTTTCATGCTAGACAGGAAGAAAATACCTAGCAACACCCTAAAAACCATTCAGAACACCCTATCTTTGTGGCGATGAGTTTTGCATGGGCAATACAACTCATAGGTTCTTTAAAAGATGTAAATAAAAAAATAAAAAAATAAATGCATGTAAATTAAAAATAAATGTAAAATAATTAAAATAAACTATAAAATAAATTAGATAAATATATTTCATAAAATAATATAATGAAATACATTTATATTTAATTAAAATAAATATAAATAAATTAAATATAAATTCTGAATGTACAGAATTAAATATAAACAAATAAATAAAATAATAAATAAAAGTAAGTTAAATAATTAAAATAAACCATAATTAAGTTAAATGAAATTAAACAAATAAATAAAAATAAATAGCTATTATAGAACAAAAAAAAAAAAACTTTTTGTCAAAGCAACATTTTTTTCGTTTAGTTTAACTTAAAGGGATACTCCACCTCAAAATGAAAATTTTGTCATTAATCACTTACCCCTATGTCGTTCCAAACCCGTAAAAGCTTCGTTCACCTTCGGAACACAATTTAAGATATTTCAGATGAAAACCGGGAGGCTTGTGACTGTCCCATTGACTGCTTAGTAAATTGCACTGTCAAGGTCCAGAAAAGTATGAAAGATGTCGTCAAAACAGTCAATCTGCCATCAGACATGCAATCTGAATTTTATGATGCGACTTTATTCAACTTTTTCTGCTCCTCCGTGACACTTCCTGCAAGCGCGTTCATGAGTTCACTAGCAGAGCACGCCTCAGATGACGCAGCACATAAACGCCGTTTATGGTGTACGCTGGCTTCGACCTCAGTAGGTCACGGCGTTTACGTGCTGCGTCATCTGAGGCGTGCTTGCGTTAGGGATGCATTGATCCGATATTCAGGATCGGTATCGGCTCCGATATGGTCATTTTCTGCGGATCGGGTATCGGTCAGACGTTAAATTCAAGTTCAGGAAAACTCTTCTTTCCGCTGCGGCTGTCTGGCATCCTCCATTCAGTATTCAAACTGCGTGTCACGTTCGGTTACTACAGTCAAACTCGCTTCAAGAGCGCACAGTAACTGAGGTTTAAAACTGTTAAAAGAAAAGGCTTAATAAACTAACGCACAGATTTAATACACTACGCATCAATATCTTTTCCCTTTGTACTTTGAACTTTTCTGTGCGGACTCGGAGGGCTGCACAGCCTGCGCACTTTTAGAAAATTATTGTGCACCCATGATTTTTCTAGAGTATCTTTTGCTGCTAAATTATCCACTAACCTAGTTTATAATAGTATTTTTGTCATAGATTATGATATAATTTTTGTTATTTTTCATTAAAATGAAGTTATAGTAGATTGTGTTTAACACACAAAAGAGTGACGATCAGGTCAACACAGAAGAATAGAAATTCTACATCGATTTAAAAAAAAAACTGCGCTGGTATCGGATTGGATCGGTGTCGGCAGATACTCAGAATTTACGGTCTCGGATCGGTTCTGAAAAAATGGTATCGTTGCATCCCCAGCTTGCGTCGTGCTCTGCTAGTGAACTCATGAACGTGCTTGCAGGACGTGACACGGAGGAGCAGAAAAAGTTGAATAAAGTTGATATTTTGGGATTTTTTTGCACAAAAAGTGTTCTCGTTTTCAGATTGCACGTCTGATGGCAGATGGACTGCTTTGACTACGTTTATCATACTTTTATGGACCTTGACAGTGCAATTTACTTTGCAGTCAATGGGACCGTCACAAGCCTCCCGGTTTTCATCTAAAATATCTTAAATTGTGTTCTGAAGACGAACGAAGCTTTTACGGGTTTGGAACAACATGGGGGTAAGTGATAAATGACAAAACTTTCATTTTGGGATGGAGTATCCCTTTAATGTACTAAAATAATAAAACTGAAATAAATAAATTATAGACATTAGAAAAAAAAAAAAACAATTAAAGAAAAATGATAAGAAAAATGAAAAATGATAAGAATAAGGAAATTATAAAAATAAAAACATTGAAAATAAGGAAACTACTGATACTTAAATAACATTGCTGTTAGCAGAGTATTGGTTAACTCATCAATAACATAATAATGTGACTTTATTATAGTGATCAAGCACAAGCAGGATATACGAGGGGAGAGAGAGAGAGAAAGAGGAAACTGAGGCCTCACAAAAACAAACTCAAGCACACATCATGGAATAAAAGGCAAAGAACCATGAAGCCAGAATTTTTTTTTAAATTAAACAAATGCACTCTGTGGACTTTTGCAAATGAAGAAAAGAAGGTAAACTGCAGGAAAAGTGAGGGAAAGAAATCTCAACACAACCAAGGAGGAAAAAAAAAATCACTTGGGATGGACAAGCAGGATTTCCAACTCAAGCAAAAGATCAAAATGAGGGGAAAAAAACATGCAGGTTTAAAGCGACAGGAGGGTCCGTCCATCGGGTTCATGCAGTGATGTCGTCACATGCAGGTCAGCCAATGAGAGCGAGCGAAAGCCCCAAAGCACATGGGACAGAGGAGGGATTTCTGACCTGTAACTCTCCCACGACGCTCGACTACACCTGAAGATCCGTCCTTCAGAGAGAATTACAAAAGCAGCCGGCTGAAGAGAGACACAGAGATGAGGAGAGGGTTATCATGGAGTCACACACCGACGTACAGACGGATGAATGTTAAAGAGTGAAAACACAGAAGTAGTGGTAATACACAGAGACAACACACATGAGAGCATATAAATGACAGCATATAAACAGAGACGCTTATCTCTCAGGATGCACAATCTATAAAATACTAGCACTTATTTTTAACCAATATGATGCTAAATATTATTGCCATTGGTCAGATATTAAACCATATCAATTCTAAACTATTTCCAAACTATTAAGCACACTGAAAAAAAATGATTCATTGAATTTATTAATTTGTTTAAGATAAGTGGTTGCAAGCAATTTATTTTAGCAATATTTAAATAAACAAATTTAGTTTACTAAATTATTATTATTTTTTTTAAATGTAGCTAAAATAAATTGTTTGCAACCACTTACCTGAAAAATATTTTGTATAATTTTTTTAAGCGCAGTTATCCATCTTTATCTACTTAAGAAACAATATAACATTGTCCAGTTTGTCAACTGAAACTAAAACAAAAAAGCAAAATGTCACATTTATCATTTATATAATATTAATATTACAATTTACGATATATATGACAATATATTTAATATATATTATAAAAGAAATATATATAAACAGAGGTCAACATCAAAACACTTCTCAGGATGAAATATATAAAATATATAAAATATGAACACTGTATTTTTAAAACTATTAACAAGTTGATAATTATTGCCATTATACTGATATAAGAAGCATATCAGTACATAGGCATATGTATTTGTAAAGCAATAAACAGTAATCCATCTTCATCTACTGAAGAAACAATAAACATTGTCCGGTTTGTCAACTGAAACTAAACAAAAAAAAAAAATAGACTGTTAAGATGTTATGAAGTTTCTAAAAGAGGCAATTAAAGCCATTGTATATACATATACACACACACATACATATCATTCATAATATTATATTTTTCAAAAACGCCACGTTACGTTTTGACTTGGAGTTAATAATTAAACCTTTATAGTGAAAACAAACGCAGCTGTACAGAAAGATCTGGATGTGGCACTGAGGGCAGTTTGGTGCGGTTTTAGAGACTTCATAACATCTTAACAGTCATAAAACACTCAAGCAGACATTAAAGCGCATCTCGGTTTGGACTGAACTGCAGTGAATCTGCCTCTGTTCACACAATCAACAGGGGAAACAATGCGTCAAATTTGAAGCAAAGCAATCATAGAGATAGAGATGTGAGAATAGATATGTGGATAGATGCAAGATCAGATATAAGATGCTGGATGCTCTTCAATAGCTTGACATGTTTATAGCAGTAAAACAAACATTACAAAATTACAGTTTAAAAAAAACAGTACCATAGTACTGTAGCATGTTTGGTGAAACAGCATGAGTCTGAATGCAAATGTCATGATACCATCCTCAGATACAGGTCATGATTCACTTCCATTCACTTAAAGGCACAGGAAGATGTGCTCAGCAGCTTTACACGTTCATTTACATTTAGATTTGATAACCTGCAGCAATTTCCTTCAGCACACAACCTGTTGCTCATGAACAGAATCTCTCAAACACAAAAGCATCATTCATTTAAACAAGCATGCAAATACTTATCCAGTCAATAAAGCATGCAATTTCTGGACTGTTTCTGACTGTAAAACACTTACAATATAAAAGAGCCATTTAAGCATAAGCAGTAGGGAATTAGAGATCGGCCGACATTGTTTTTTATAAAAGTTACCGATTATTTATATTTATGCCATGGTCTGTCTGAATACTGGATTCTGATTGGCTGGCAGGTGTTGATTAAATTAGTTTAACTGCAGGTAGTTCCAGGTCAGTTTAATCACGTTCTATATTAATGCGCTTCCTATAAACATTGGTAACCATAGTAACATACCGTTACAGTTGAATAGTAATACAGACAAAAATAACTGTCATTTTTATCGTTACTGTCAAATATTGCAGCTCAAATATTATTAACATCTTTAATATGTGAATGCTGGGAAATGACCATGGCACAAAAAGGATAATCAACGGCTAGCTGTGCATTAAACGATTTGAAATCGTTTAATGCACAGCTAGCCGTTGATTATCCCTTACATGTCTGATAACTGATATTTATTTAATGTTTTACCTCAGTTTTCATTTAACTTCATTTTCATATCACAACACTAAAACATAGCATGTTTTTTACAATAACAAAAGCAACTATAATATTAACAACAGGCAAAAAACAAATAAATGACAAGGGGGTTTATTATCTTTGCATAGACCATAAACTAATCATTTTAAACAGTTTAAAGTAGCTATTGGATGCAAACCAAGGGATAAGTTTCAGTTGGTGTTTATCGGTTTGATATTATAAAACCAATATCTGATTAAGAATAATCAGAATTGCTTCAATATCTGTGGTGGTTATCTGGTTGCTAAAAGCACATGGAGTGGGAAACCAATAATCGGTTTTGACCGATAATGTACTGCAAGTGACTTAGTTCCTCTTCTTATACTATAAAATAATATAAAATAAAATATAATAATAATAATAATAATAATAATCAGAAATAAATGGACAATTCAATTTATTCCCAAAAGAGACTGACCGATAATCAGTTTTACTTATATTTAATCTAAGCAGGTTATTATTATTATTATAATACCATGAAATACTATTATTAATTATTAACAATAATTATTAACAATTAATAATAATTATATTTTTTATATTTTCACTTTATTAATATTAAAACATTTTCATATTTTTCACTTCAGTTGTTTACATTTTCTTATTACTATTTTTCTATATTTTATATGGCACCCTGTGAAACACTGAGCATTTTATGTATGAAAGGTGCTATATAAATAGAAGTATGTTATTATAAGAATATATTATTATTTGCCTATTATTAGTAGTAGTAGTAGCAGTAGTAGTATAAATTACTATTATAGTTATTATTACTACTACTAATAATAATACATTTATTATTATTATCATCATTATTATCATCATCATCATCATCATCATCATCATCATATTGATATGTAAATCACAAAACTTTTTCACCACATTCTGCAGCCCTACAAACAATAGTAATATCAGTAAAACCGATTATCGGGTCAATCTTTATTGGGACTAAATTGAATTGTCCATTTATTTCTGATGTGTGGTCAGTTTCCCCCTCCATGTGCTTTTAGTCACCAGATAAACCACCACAAACACAGACTAGCCTTCAACAAACTACTACATGCTTCAAAATCAACCTAACACAAGCTGAAAAGCAACAAGTAGCTACTGTGTTCTTGATTAGTTCTGGTTCTGGTTAATATCACCGAGATCATTAACCTTTGCAGAAGAAACATTCAGCAATACACTTTAATGTAGGTCAGAGAGAAAGCGCTCAAGCGTCTGTTAACAGGACTGAGTCGAGGGGTGAATAAACCAGCCAGAGACAATCACAGCAAGTCATGCGGACGTAATGCCAGCGCACACAAACACACAGGCCCCTTCCCAATTACCCATTATGCTGCATGCTAATTTCTTCCTGATGTCAGTCTAAATTAGATTCAGCGCTTCATTTGAGTGATGCATCCTCACAAACGTCTGTTTATCCGGTCTGAGAAGAGTCAAATATATCAGCATTAACCTCAGATGGATCAATGGGTCAGTAGAGGAACACAACAACCTGAGAAACTTGTTTTGGAAAATGTGGTTTAGATACGATTGATGATATTTAGGTGTAATGAACTCAGTCCTCATTAGCTGAGCATCAGAGCTACTAAAAAGCTACTTCTTCCAAAAAGCTGTAGTCTAGTGCAACAAAATGTGCATCACAGTTTATATACAGTCATAATGAAATCCTCAAAAACACTCTCCTCGTATGTGGCATGTAGGGCTGACAAATTCATTTTGAATAAATTTGTGTTTTGTTTCACCCCAAAAAAAAAAAAAAAAAACATTAAAAATCAATTCACTTGAAAGGATTCTCAAAAGGATTTTACACATTTTTGTAACAAATGAATCTTCAGTTAAATACTGCTGTTTATCATTATATCAATTCAGTTATATTAATATGCTGTAATAATAATAATAATAATAATAATAAGTATTATTATTACTACTACTACTACTATTATTATTACTACATATTTTATTACATTTTATTTTGTTTGTTTTATTTAACAATTATAATTGTATAGCTTCCCAGGAAGGCATTTAAAATAGAGAAAATAGGAATTAGCAGGAAAATGAATAGAAAATAAAATGAAAAATATAAAAAGAATATTTTCAAAAATAAATTTAGAATTCATTAAAATAAATAAACAAAAATAAATGGTATCACTCCTTTTGTACATAAAAGTAATTCACAGGTAGGCACTTAAAAGAAAATAAATATAGAAAATAAATGTGAAAAATATAAATTACAAGAAACTATTTTCTAATGAAGTAAAAAAAAAAAAAAATTTAACACTTATTTGTATAGCACTGCTTCAGGGTGACCAAAAACAGAAACATTATAAATAAAATTAAATAAATAAAAATGAAAAATATTTAAAAGAAAGAAAAATAAAGGAATACAATTAAAGAAATAAAGAAATTGACTAATAAATAATAATAAAATAATTTATAGTAATGATAATAATAACCATTCTAAATTATAATAATTATAATTAGAGCTGCACGATTAATCGTTAAAAGATCGCGATCTTGATTCAAACCCCCACGCGATCTCATTTCTAAATTACAACGATTCACCAGTGTTTATTATACCTTTGAAAAAATCATACTGGAACATTAAAATCTGTTTTGCCGCTGACACAGAGAGAGCAGTTATCATGTTTAGGTAAGAAACAGCTTCACAAACAGTCTTTTCAACCACAAAGTATTATTTCTGTCTTACAATCATTCATATTATCACAGAAATACTGGGATAAACATTTATAGTAACACTGATGTCTATAGTAGCGATCCAAATAGAGCAAATCACCTTTTGAAAGTAACTTGCGCTTCAAATAACGTGTGTCTTGATTACAGTGTTTCTCCACTATATGGCGACAAGTGACTTATAAAATGTATTTGTATTTGTCATTGAATCATTCATTCAAGAGATTCATTCAAAAATGCTGATTCATCCAGTAATGAAACAAGTATTCATGAGTGAGTCACTGAATCCTTCATTCAAACCACTTTTTCAGTAAAAATTGGTTTATTATTTTTTTTAATAAAGGGAGAACAACAGTGTGCAGATCTTTTTTCTATTATTTGATGTACCTTTTGATCTTGCACCTGGCCATTTTTGGATGTGCGTGCTCTGACCCTTCTTTTACGAGCAATTAATATTTTATCACAAATTATTTTGTTTTGTTCAGAATCGTGGGAGAATTGTGATCTCTATTTGAGACAAAAAAAATTGTGATTCTCAATTTATCCAGAATCGTACAGCTCTGATTATAATAGTAACCATTCTAAATTATAACAATTCTAAACTACAAAAGACTACATTTAAAAGAAGCTAATATTCTCCTCATCTCGTTGACATTCAGAGCGTCCTTCCTCTGGTGTTTCTCGTCCCGCTGTGGCAGGTGTCGGTATCTCCTGTCAGATCACTGACAGCGGCCTAAAATTGATGAGCTATGAGTCAAAGGTCACGTCTCTTTACAGCGAGAGGAAACAGTCGCACGCCGCGCCACACACAACATCCGGCGATAGAGCCGTCAGTCACGCTCAAACAGAGCCGGAGGAAGTGAAGATGTCACGGGTCGCCCTCTTCATTATGGAGGACTGCTATTATTCAACACTGCCACGACTATTCGATTGTTAGCGAGCAGATCGGAGAACAAACGCATGTGATTGATAAGAAGACTACTGTGGCACTACAAAACAAGAGCATGATATTGTTATATTTCAATATCTCACGCAAAGCTCTCAGGGGAGACAGAGATGAGTTATTAATCAACTTGAGTTTCCTCGTCCATGAGAAAAGTCTGAAGAGTTTGGTCATGTACTCACCCTCATTTGAAGACTTCCTTCTATTTTAAATTTATATTTCTGCTGAAAATCTTCCCTTTCAGCATAAATCTCAAAGTTTGCACTTGATTTAATTCACAACATTCAAGCATGTCGTGTGTCATTATGTGTGTTTTCATGACATATACAAGATTTGAGGGCTATAGTTGAGGGTAGAGCTGCACGATTAATCCAAAAAAAAAAAAGCAAATAATCAAATTTTCCACCAAGCATTTTCCACCAGAATAAAAGCTTGACGAAGACATTGACTATTAGTATTGTAATTTTACAGTTGTACTACATTTATCATAATGATTATATTTTTGTTTTATAAATTTTTTATAAATATTTGACAGTGACATTACAATACAAACTTCTTATTTAGTTTAATATTTGTATTTATTTATTTATTAATTATTATTATTTATTATTATTATTATTATTTCAAATATTATTATCAGTGTTTTTTTTTTACTTTCTTAGTACTATCTTTCTATATTTTTCAAATGCCACCCCACACATTATTTTATAATGCATTTTATAATTATATTGTTATTATTAAATATTCTATATTTTAGAAATTTGAATTATTACAATATGAATTTCTTAATATTTATTTTATATATAATTATAATTTTTTAAATAATTATTTATTATTATTTATTTTATTTTTTAAATTACAATTTCTCTATATTTTTCATATTCCACCCTGTGAAACACTTTGAGCTGCATTTTATTGTACTATATAAATACAATTATTTTGAACACAATAATAGCATATTTTATATAATCATAAGTTTTTGGCTAAATTGTGCAACCCTACAAACAAGAACATGTTTTTTAAAATAAAATTGCATTTTAAATTGCAATTGCTATTTCAAGAAATCATGCAGTCCTAGTGAATGGCACAGATTTTCAGTGAGCAACTTAAATTTCACTCTGCTTCTCATATAAAGTAATCACGTGACACTGAAGACAAGTCATGTAAACTACTCTTTTTGGTCATTTTTAAAGCTAAATGTCAGCCAAAGTCCCCATTTATTTCCATTCCACGGATAAAAGCAGCATGAACGATCTGTCTAAAACCTCCTTTTGTTGTTCCACAGAGGAAGAAGTGATTCAACAAAGCAACAAATGACATTTATTATCCTCTCGAGCAACTCCAGATTTCCTAAAGACTTCAGGCAACAATTCATATCTGTAAACGATTCAGTCTCACATCGCAGCTGCTTGCCGTTTGTTTGCACTGAATCAGAGATGTTACGGCAGCCTGGAGCTTACGGGTCAGAGGAGCTTGACCTTTGATCTACGCCTAAATCAGGGTCACATGATCTCGACTGTTCATATGCTGATTGGATGCTGATCCAATAAATGCTTTAATAATGCACTTGCGAATGTGATCTGGATTATTTTATAATCTTTGATGGACGCTGATGAGAAACAGTCTAAATCTAAGCTCCCAAAAAAACGTTTTGCTCCAAAAAAAAAAAAAAAAAAGCGGCCGCCATATTTCCAGGAAAAAAAAAAAAAAAAAGCTTTTAATTTGCAGATGTAGGGCTACAGTGTGAACTGGATTACAGGGGTTTGTACTGAGAGTGATGGGATTTCTGTTAACTGCGAACAAGAAGCCAAATCTGCATTTACAGACAGAAACAACCAAACCCTCTTCCTCACAACACACATAAAACCATATGATCCATCACAAAACAACATGTTCAAACAGCAGTGTGTGTTTGCTAAGAGAAGAGGACCATCTGAACTCATCAACTCTTGACCATTTACCATGATTTTATATAGTAAACAACTAGTATTTGTAGAAATATCAGCAGTTAGTTCTCTTCTCTTTCTAGTAAACACTGAAGTGTCATGACCTTGAGCACAAAGGCATGTAATGACTAAATTACCTCTTAAAACATCAACCCTATTACTGCTGTTTATTTAATATTTTATTATGTTTTATATTATTTATATTTTTATATTTATTTTAATATTTATCTTTACTTAGGTTTTCAAAATATTCAATTTTTTTGAGATGCAAAATACAATTGAATTTTTTTTTCCATTTGTGACACTTGCTGTTCATTTAATTTTGCATTCAATTAATATCGATTTTTTTTAAATAACGTTCAAATATTTTGAGATGGCACAATGTAATTAAATTGTATTCATTCAATTTTTATTTTATTAATTTAATATTGATTATTTTATAATATTAAATGGCACCATGCAATTAAATTTCTATTAAATTATATGTAATTTAATATTTATCAATCTAAATTTGATTAATTTAATATACAATTTAATTATTTAGATTTTTAAAACAAATTGTCAAAGTTCAAACTTTTTGAGATTGCACATTGCAATTTAATGTTTATTTATTATTTAATTTTTGTACTAATTGAATACAGATTTATTTTCAAATAATATTCAAATTTTTCTGAAATGGCACAATATAATTACATTTTTATTAATTTGTGAAATATGCATTCATCAAATAATTTTAGAAATTTGATGCCATTTAACAACTCTTACTGTCTTTAAGAGAAAATATATCTTTAAAAAAACCCTCTAAAATCACCTTTTTGAAATGGAAAAGACACAGAATGTTTAATTACATATAAATTATTTTCTGAATTTAACAGTCTGGTCAAATCCAGGCAGACAAAGTGTGTGCTGACTAGTATCCAAGTATATTTTGTATAAATTATAGACTAAACCAGATATAAACATGCATTATTTATCTTCTTTCTTGGTACACAAAAGCAGAATCTCCAACATCAAAGTGTTATTAATGTATTAGAAAAAGTATTTTTGTTGTTTCTCTTTAGAAGACTTGGAACATGTTTATTGTACACTTATTATGTTTTCCTGTCCTTTAGGATCTTGACAGCCCACGCTCACTACTAGGGCTGCAACAACGAATCGATTAAATCGATAAAAATCGATTACTAAAAGCGTTGGCAACGAATTTCATAATCGATTCGTTGTGTCGCGCGACGCGGAGACGTTTGATTATTAAAAAAAAAAAACTTTAGTTGAGCGTGGAGCGGAGTGAACACACTCGGTCTCTCTCGCGCACGGATGGTAGCAGAGTTTGGCGCCTCAAAAAAAAAAAAAAAAAAAACGAGCGGAGGTAGAGGAAAGATACATGGCGGAGGCAGAGAAATCCGTGCGACCCAAGTCATCCAAGGTGTGGGAGCAGGGGCGGCGTTTGCGTATGGCAGAGTATGGCAGTTGCCATACCCTAGCCCAGTCAGGTGCTGTGAAAAATTATCCAAACTTGAGTCGCTTATAATTCGTTTTTATTATTTTAAATCAGAGAGTTTTAAAAATAGTAAACCAATGATAAGCATTAAAATAACTCGTCAGTAAAACTTCGTAACGCCATTGGATCATCGAGCTCTCAGCGAGACCTCGTAACTTCACCCGCCTCCGTTCAGATTGACGCGCCGCGCACAGCCTGGAGAAGATGAGATCTCTGCTTTTTCGCAATGCAAGGGTGAATAAATAATTGGTGTTTGAATAGTACAGCGTTTTCTTTACTCAAACACTATGTCAGTAAAGGATAATGTTTTTGTGTGTTTGAAGAGTGGAGAAGAATTAGTTATTTGCTGTCTATATACGTTTTAAATATCCTGTGCATTATGTGCATAAGCGCTTAATTTGAGATTTTGGCCAAGTGTATTAAACAACAAGAAAAACTAAGCGCCCATATAGCTACAATCAAAGTTATATAACCTGTAAAAGTTGATGAAAGCATAATGCACTTGCTGCTTCAGATAACAGTTACAGCCGTTCTAATGACAGACAAAACACTCCATCTCCGTCATTCTCTGGTCAAAAACATTGTTAACTCCATTTGAGCTTGATTTTCATATAATGTTAAGTGCAAGTGTCTGATACAATACCAACGCTAACGACGCAGTGTTGTTAAATTATTTAATTTTTGCACCCCAAAAAGTCTATATATTTGGCAGATGTAAAGCATACATGTGTATGTTTTTTGTGTTAGTCCATTTTTATTTTATTTTATTTTATTATTATTATAACAGCTCAGGGATGTTCAAGGAGCAACATGTTGGTGCACTTTCTAAAGATTTTAGTTCTGTTTTTGAATAAAGGGTTGGAAATGAATGCTTTTCTTTTTTCTAAATCCGATTCATCGATTAATCGAAAAAATAATCGACAGATTAATCGATTATTAAAATAATCGTTAGTTGCAGCCCTACTCACTACACTACATCACATCTGTATTTGGAGAAGTTCAACTTGGAAATTCAGCTTGTGCTGGAAATGTGCTTGACTGAACAAAAACTAACCAAACAATCCTCCTTGCTTTACAATTCACATTCAATAACTGAACTGTCTAAACTAGCACAAGTAGAAGAAAAAGACAGTCCTCCAAAAAATCTCTGTCAATATTAACTCAGACACAAGACAGAGAGAACGAGAGAGAAAGAGAGAGAGAATGGGAGGAAGACAGACTCACATTCAGACAGACATGAATCTCAAGTAGTTTTGTGTAGAGCGTCTTTGTTCCGGAGCCGATGACAGCGAGCATCTCTCATTCTCGTACTCTGTGTTTTCTTCACGTCTTTTTGGCAGCACATTTATCATTCCTCCACACAAACAATTGTGCTGCAAAACCCACGAGTGCAGGCAATACAAAGGACGGCTGGATCGGGGGCCTCCAATCAGACGCCCCCACTGGGTTGCTAGGTTACCTTTGATCTTTTTCAACAACTCGTCAACAAGTTTGACGCTTTCAGAAGTCTCCGAGGAAGGCATGATAAAACTTCTACATTTAGAGTAGTCTTGACAAGTGTAGTCTTTTAAAGTGTGAAGTTGATAAAAGACCACATTAGTTTAATAAATAATATAATTAATAACTAAAATAATATTTAACAGTATTTATGATACTCAATAATAATTATAACAATTAATAATATTATTAATAATTAATATGAATACAATTAATATTGTCATTGTGATTTGTAATATTAATAATTGTTAAGACCATTATGAATATATTATATGAACTAATTAATAATAAATATTATTATTATTATTTATAATATTATACAACTTTCCCAGGGTTGTTAGTTAACTAAACTGAAACCATAAAAGAAACATTTGTTACTTGAAATAAAATTAAAATTAAATATAAAAACATAAAAGTAAAAATTTACATGAATAAAAATATATAAACATGAAAAACTACCTAAAACGACAAAACACAACAAAATTAACATTTATCAAATTACAAACTTTAATAAAATACAAATAAAATAATATAAAATTTAAAAAATATTCAAAATATTAATACATACAATTATAACAGTATCTCACCAATACTAAATTTACCCCAATATCTAAATATAATAATAATAATAATAATAATAATAATAATAATAAATAAACAGTAATAATACCATTACCATTACAATAATGGAAACTTTGTTCTCTTTTTTTTTTGCTGTAAACATTTTATAATAGCAATAAGGAAATGGAGATTGTGCTGTATTGTCAATATACTGTAGCTCACTGCATGTCATGCTTCATGCCTTTTAGTCACAAGTCATGACTAAATTCACAATATAGCATAATATACTGTACATAACTGAATAAAAATGAAATTCTCCAAACTAAAGATCTAGTTACTATGAGACGTATCCTCAAGATCTGTCATGCAAACTGAACCACCATCTAAAACAGACAGCAAAACTCTGATTCAGGACTGCTATGAACTATTTGCTCGTTCATCTGAAAACCAGGGAAAATGCATTAAATGATGACGGTTTCAGCTATCTGTCCAAATTTCCAAGAGCCGATGCAACACTTTCCACAGAATGGAAACGGGAGTTTGTGCGCATGCGAGACGGCTGACAGCCTTCAATCGCTAACAGAGACGTCAGCGTGGCTGACAACTTCATTTGCCGTCCGGCTGAAGCTTTGAAAGTCTGACATCAAGAGCCACTCTGCACTTTTACGAGAGACAGTAAAATCAGCATGTTTGAGAAGCACTTTGCTCCAAATCAAAATGATGCATCACATTATTTTCTTGGATATTAAATATTCATCAGTGTGCTTGATTATTTAAATCAGTCAAAGTTTTCCAATGCCTTGGCATAAAAAAAAAAAAATTAATAAAAAAAAAGCAACCCACAGAAGTATAAGCATCCTGCTGAGCATGAAGAATACGCTTATGCCAAAATCAAATTCTACACAAGTACGCAAATGTAGACGGTGACACTTGATCCAAGGCTGCATGATATATCAGAATCTTAATGCAATCAAAGGCTACATTTTAATTAAATACATGAGCTGCATGTTTCAGTGAAGTGCAGCATAATGTTCATTTATACACGAGCAGCTCACGATACAGTGTTTCAGCATCTTAAAGTTTGAAAACGAAGAAATTCTAACAAATTTTAGTTGCACAAAAAATAATAAAATTGCATTAAATAATAAATATATATTGATATATATTCTAAATGCATTTTGTTTAACATTTTTATTTAACAAAAATTGCAATAAAAAATAAAATCATAAAAATCTAATTGTTCAAACCTGAAAATATAGTTTATTTCATGGTTTATTTTTTTTTTTTATTTGATATAAAAGAAAAAGAATAAAAAATATAAACATATGAAAACATTACATAATTAACTAAAAACTAACTAACTTAACTAAAATTCAAATAAAACAGAGAATACAAAAAAAGTGTTTTTTTTATTTAACAAAACTCACAATAAAACAAAATCAAATGGCTAAAAGTACGGTAAGACTGAATTTTTTAGCTTTTTTAAATTATTTTTATTTTCTATGCAGATGCACTCCCCAAAAAATAAAAAATAAATAAAAAATTATATTATTAATTAAATATAGTTATTTAACTAACTAAACTGTTGAAAATTCCTGTATGCAAAAAAAAAAAAAAAACTTCTGCATTGTGCCATCTCAGAAAATTAGAAAATTATTAATAAATTAATCAATAATAAGTTAATAATAAAAAAATCTTTTTCCCCCCCAGTATCATGCATGCAGCCCTACTTGATTCCACTGCACTCCTTTGCGCAGAAACAAACCAAACTTATACTTGCACTGCATTATGAATTGTGGTTCCGACACATTTCAGAATGCAACAATAGCAATAGTCAAACTCTTTCAAAACAGCCTCATCTGACCAACACCTTCTGAAAACAGTCATCTTTTCCATTCCTTATTGTCTTCTAACTGGCAAAGGCAAGCAGGAAAGAAAGAAAAAAGAGAAATAAAGAAAGAAAGCAGGAATTTGGGCCAAACAGAAAAACAAGAGAGCAGCCAGCAAGCATCCAGCATCAGAAAACTCGACTCCGCCAAGATGGAATGCAAATCAGCTTCCATGCGAATGCCAAACGTCTCCGAGGGGCCCTTTGGAGAAAAGACCCTTTATATGCCAACGCTTTCCATAAGTTCGCCTGAAGACGTAACCCTGCATCCCTGCTAACCTGATGATAGGGTCTGAGATCATACAGGAGAAGCAGCAGGACGATAGAGGATGCATTCAACATATAGATGCGGAAAACAACTACTCACTTGAACGCCATGGCATCGAGCGGCGAATACTGATTCATTAAGAGTCTTTCTGGGGTTCACGTCTCAGGCAGCTGAAGATGGAGCGGAGAGCTCTTCACAGATCTGTGGAGAGGACACAAGGACTTTCACATTAGGAGGGGGAGATATTTGAACTTGCACACACAAAGGCACAGAACACAATCCTAACATCCTGCTTACTGCACAGTATGTACTTCACACTGCATGCTGTTGCACATAAAATAGTATGCAACGCTTTCAAACAGTAGTATGCTGCATTGTCTCATGAACATATTATGTTTAATTCAATAAGTGGTAATTTAAATGTCATTTGTGTCTCAATTTTTGGCAGGGCTGAACAAATAATGAGTCTATAAAAGAAATAATAAAGAGATGGTAATATTCCGGTTCCTTCATCTCACTTGAAATGGAAGGTCAAGTTCAGTGCATTGCATTGTGCGAAACTAGTTCTGTAGTCTTGAGTGCATTTCATTTACTTCAAATGATTCAGTGCATCAACATTCAGAATGATTCAGATGGCTTTGCTTACTCGTTTGGCTCTACAGATTCAAATCTGACTCCCAAAGAGTGATTCAACAACTCCCAAAGGGCAACTCAACCCTACTACCAAAGAGCAATTCAATCCGACTCCCAAGGAGCGATTCCATCCGAATCCCAAAAAGCGATTCAACAAGACTCCAATGAGTGATTCAAATCCAACTCCCAAAGAGCGATTCAAAACAGATTATCAGGAGCGATTCAACTTGACTCCAAAAGAGCAACTCAACTGGACTCAAAAGAGCAAATTAATTAACATGACTCCCAAAGAGTGATTCAACCCAACTCACAAGAACGATTCAAACCGACCCCCAAAGAGAGATTCAACAAGACTCCCAAAGAGCAATTTAACCCGACACCCAAAGAATGACTTAAATCCGAGTCTCAAAGAACAATTCAAATCCAAGTCCCAAAGAGTGATTCTACAAGACTCCCATGAGTGATTCAAATCTGACTATCATGAGCAATTCAACATGACTCCCAAAAAGTGATTCATACTGACTTAATTCGACCCACAATAGCAATTCAAACCAGCTCCCAAAAGCAATATAACCCGACACACAACAGCAATTCATTTTGTACTATAAATTAAATTTATTTACTGAATACTTCACAGCACAACACTATTCTTGCAACATATTTCGTACTACACTTATTTAACACCCACTCCCAAGAGTAATTCGTTCATGAATCATGCATCACTAATTCAGATTCAACACAGCCAATAAACACTCATGAGACCCAAAACTTGATTGCTAAAGTATTGCCAGCGAAAAGTAACATTGCGTTAGTCATTACTAACCTGCTTTTAACAAATATAATAGCCTTTGTACTAAAAAGCAGCAAGCAGTTACACTTAAACAGATCCCTTTGTAGACCATAATTTACAAGTACAAAGCTATTTATAGCAACAACAATTAATTGTATGATGGTAGATATTATGATTATCACGGTAAATTGTAAATAGAATAGATTTAGAACTGCTATGAGTTCTCCGGCTGTTCTTGCAAACAAAAGGCGCTCGGAGCGAGCGACACAGGGCCGATCCACACAACCACGGCTGACTCGCTCTCAATTAGCCTCAGCTGAAGGACAGAGGGGTTTCCGCCAACTTGGTGGGGGATTCCGTCGCCATGGCAACAGCGGAACCCCGGAGAACGAATAGAACACGTTCAGGAATCCAGAGAGAACAGGAGAATCCGATCTCATTAAAGACAGGAATATTAGGCACATTCACCAGCACAATGGGATGAGCAATTTATTAGCAAAATATAGATTAATAGAGACCCTAAAGCAGAGAAACCAAAGAGAAACTGTTGAATAAATCATTGGTGCTAAAAAATAGAGTGAAATCTTACAGGGCTTATATATGTGTTTTTCCCCCCTCATATCATTATATTGGAACAGATATCAGCGCAACAGGATGATTTTACAAAACAGATTAAAACTACAGCATGCTGTCAGCTTCATAAATTATTCAGTATATCAACATCAAGCCAATAACAGAGAGCAATTACACCAGGTACAGGACGAGAACTAGATCATTACACTACCAAAAGTTTGGCGATTTCTTAATATTTTTGAAAGAAGTCTCTTCATTTATTTGATCAAAAATAGAGTATAAAATCTTGAATTATTATTACTATTTAAATAACTATTTTCTATGTCAATATATTTTAAAATCTAATTTATTACTGTAAATTTTCAGTCTTCAGTGTCCTTACACTGCTTCATATTTTTGTGGAAACTGTAATGCATTTTATTTTTCAGGATTCTTTGATAAGTAGGAAGTTCAAAAGAACAGTTTATATTTGAATAGAAATCTTTTGTCACATTATAAATGTCTTTAATGTCACTTTTGATCAATTTAATGCATCCTTGCTGAAAAAAATATTGATTTCTTTAAATAAATAAATAAAACGTTTGTGTGATTTTATGAAAAATCATAACTCTGATAACTTAGTGAAGTAACAAATACCACTAATAAAAAGCCACATTAATTGCATCGCTTTGTCTAATTGGTTTTTAATTGGTTCTTGGTGGCTCCAGAGGACGCATTTGAGTGTTTTGATGTGGTTTTGTCTCCAGACCGCTTGAGGCTCGAGTCTGAGACGTCGCTGAAGTCCTCTGGGAGACAAACGTATGGCAGGCGTCTGGCCCACTTCTCCTCATTAGGGTTTATGCCTGTGCGCACTTTGAAACCCAAAACACAACCACACATGATGCTAAATATCATGTGCTAAATCACATCAAGTCACGGTTTAACATACAGGTACAAAGAATGACCATCAGGGATTAATTGAGACATTTTGACAATTATGCACAGCAGGATTGCTGCTCATTTGCATGTGTCAAACAACGCTGGATTTCCATACAGACCCAGATTCCTTCTCACCTCAGAACAATGGCAGCTAATTACTCAAACGTTCATTGATCCCTGCAGGACTCTCCCAGAATGCAACGGACCACAAAAGGTCAAAGGCTTCTTTTTCCTTCAATACACTGCTTCAGGAATAAGACGACGCTTGGAATGGAACATTTACAACACGCAAACGTTCCAGTTCTGTGGGTTTCCACAATATTTGCCAACGACCCAATTGTTATATTTCCAAAAGTTTCCAATGAGGGTATGAAATTCCTCAACGATTCCAAGAACCTGAGGTGCTTCGACTGGGATATAAATCTGCAAGCAGACGGAAAACACAAGCCATAATCAAATTCTCCCAATACATCCCATATGAATCACAAAGGTATTCATTTACCAGGCGCCATTATATTATTCACGTCTAAAACTTGAGATTAAATTCCATTAGGAAAAGGTTGCAACCAGGATTTCTGCAAAAAAGCAATTTGCAAACACTTAAGAAGTGCACAAACTCCATTTAACATTTTATGAGTGAACGAGAATATTAAGTTTGATTTTATTCATTAGGATTTGATTGCATCTTGAATGCTTGACCATGAAATTATTATTGCGGTTTGCAACAATAAGCATGACTATTATGTGAGCAACTCTCTAACCCTAAGTATTAAAGTTCAGCGTGTGCTTTGATTCCTCAAATCAAATGTTTTGTTGAGGTTTTTCCATATCAACAGTGCAAACGCACATGCTGCATCTACGATCCCTGTGCACTTTGAAGTCGGACAGATTGGGTCTTGAACAGCACGCGCGTGTGCTTTGATCTCGGCCATCACATACAAACTCTCAACTGAAGGGAGAAAACGCTGATTACAGTGGAGGTTTAAATATGCATTTGATCACGGCTGAAGGAAACGTACAGACATGCCGCAGCCGCAATAAACTACATCCTACTAAGTCTGACAGGAAGATTTTACAGACAATACAAGACAGGATATTCACATTTTCTGGTGTTTTTTGAGCAATGCTTGCTTAATGTTAGGGTGTTGCAGGTGCTTGCTTTTCAGTTGCTAATGTCCTTGATTTGAGGTATCATGCATGTGTGCAGGATATGCATGTAAATATAATAATCTTCAGTATGAACATTAGTACTAACGGTGATGCTTCACTTGCAAAAAATAAAAAAAATAAAAAAATAAATCAAACACTTAAGCACTTAACAGCATCTGTAAAATGTGAACGTACTTAACTAATCTGTTGTCTGTACGTTATTAAAATTAGCAATATGCATCCAATAATATCCAAAAAAACAAGAAATATTACTTAAACTGACCAAATGTCTTCAAACAAACAACCAACAGAACCTATAAAATGTGCAACTAATCTATTGCTTATTGAAATATGCAAAATGCATCCAAAAACATCCAATAAACATTTAAACTCATCAAACGCCTTCAAAGAAATAACTAAAGAACCTCAAAAATGCGCAAGTTCTCAACTAATCTGTTGCCAATGTGTTAAATTAGCAAAATGCTTCCAATAACATTAAAAAAAAGGAAGAAACATTAAACTCACCAAATGCCTTCAAACATCCAATTAATCTACTGTCTATAAAAGTTCACAATATGCATCCAATAACACCCCCCAAAAACAAAAGGCATTACTTAAACTTACCAAGTGCCGGTAAAGACGCTCTGAACCTCAGAGAAGACGACCACAAAATCCACAAAGATGCAAAAAAAAAAGCAAGAATCATTTCAGAGTCTGCTGGTCTCATACGTGTCTGGTTGCTTCCAGAAGTGTGTATAATTTAGAGTAAATCTGCAATTTTCTGGGTGTCATAAAGGTTGATGGTTGTGTCTGGCTGTGGATGTCTGAACTGCAATGAGAAGACATTCAGACCTCCTCCTTCCCCTCTCGTTCTCTCCCTCTCTCTCTCTCTCTCTCTCTCTGAGAAAAGCATGTGCCAAGCGTCACAGTCATGCAGAAACGGCTCTCAAATCAAGACGGTTTAACCTCAACGTTCACTCTCAGTCAAAGCAACAATTAAATATGAATGTCAGATAATAACATGCTCACACAAACCGTTTGAAGCCTCTGTGACAGGTGCAAAACAATAATGGCAGATCAGCTGGTGCGCTTGCATGCGTGTGTGCATCGTCGTGCACACTTGAGACGGCTGACAGCAGAATATAATCAATGCACATGCAGCACAGAGGGGGCTGGGTCAGTGTTTGCTGTGTTTCTATTGTTTACAGGGTCGTGTCCTCAATGCACTGAGACGGACCGGTCGGCTCTCTAACCAGGGCTGGGCAGAGTTCTGGTTTCAAGCTGATCCACTCTTATCGCATTTCTATCCTAAATTTAACCACTACACAAGGGACGACAACACAGACTGCTGAACAGAACGCAAAACTTGAGCTGATCTCACAAACTGCTCTGTGTGGATTTAGCAATTAAAATGAGTCTGGAAACACACAAAAAAGAAGAGAAAAATTCAGATTAGCAGAGCACAGTATAGATATTTCAGTGGTGTTTTGATTAGATATGCACAATATCATTATCAAACTATTTACATCTGAATTATTATCATTTACGTTATTACTATTATTTACATCTGAAGCAGATAAATGCAATTTTTTCCTCTCAGTTCAAACGGTATACTCGTTTTCTATGGCAAGTTATAGAAAATAACATTAGAAAATGAATATAAAAGTATCAAATGTTAAATTATTTTGTTAAATTGTAATTTGTTAAAAACAAGTTGATAATACAGATTTATAAAATCAGTCATCTACACTTCAAAAATGATTTTCTAAAGTTGTAAATAAAATAAAGATTATTGCAGCAGGTTTTACAAGAAAATATTATTCCAGTCATTTTATTCATTCCAACATGATACTTCCCATTTCTTTGTAATTCTATAACGGCACATGCCTAGATTTAATAAAATTGAGACTTTTTAATGAACAATAAAAATGTTCATGTTATATCACAATAGATCATTTGAGGGCATTATGAAAGAATGACAAACAGTCTTTACACTAAAAAAAATATGCATGTACATTCGTTTAACTGTGTCTCATCCACACGCCAATCATTTACCAAATTTAATTTGCCTGTCTTCCCTTATACCTGCTGGCGCGGTCTGAATTAATAACTTCTCTCTCCAAAACCACCGTTCTGGAAGAACGGATACAGATTGTGACTCCTTGTTTTGATTTTAAAGGGAGGTGTACCTGTGAAATTACATCAGTTCTGCAATAAACAAGCCCTCAGACAATAGACTTCTGACTGAGGGGTGTAAAGCCACAAAGCTATATATGTGATACGTGTCTGAATGGACTGGGAAGCTTTGAGTTGTAAATACAGCACACTCTTCAAACACAAACATTACAAAACATCAAGAAAAATCCTGTTTTTATAGCAAATGCAAGTGCAAATATGCATAAACAGGTTGATAATAATGTTTTGATTAACAATGTTGCACTCAACATTCTAGAATGATGAATAATGTTACAATGTAACACTTAAGAACACAATGGGCCGTAAACAGCCTGAATGACCAGGAGTCAGTGTACTAGAGTAGTTGTTGTTTGTAACTGGGTCCCATGTGTCTTTCTGGTAACAACATCACACAAGGTTTAACCGTTCGTCACCACCTCAACTGACAAAGTCACAGGATTCTCATAAAACACAAGCAAACATACAGATCCTGCCAGTTTTCAATCAAATTTTGACATCTTATGATGGAAAACAGGATGTTTTCATTCAGAAATTGCTAGCAAGTAATTAAAGAAATGGAAAGTACATTGAATTAAATATTACATTTTGAAGTAGAAACTTGTACTCAATAACCTTTATTTACAACTTTATTGACAAGTTATATTCCATGTCTTCTGAAGCATTGTGCATGATCGCTATTCAGCATATTTGAATGCAATAGACTAAAAGTAAGTGCAAATGAGATTTGAGAGTTGTGGTTTGGAATATAGTGCACTTGGAATGGAGCTCACAAGTTAAAAAGGTCAGTGAGAGGGCTTAAAATTATCGTTAAACTAAATTATGACTGTTTTGGTGCAAGAGACCTTGACGAGCTTCAGGGAGAAATATAAATGCTACAGAAGTGTAAAGTACAGCCTCTCTGACACAAGATGTTTTGTACTGGCCCAAGAACACATTTAAGGTGCTGACCGCTCTTTCCTCTACAGATCTGTTTCTTTTCAAACACTCCCTTCAGAAGTATTTCATCTCTAAATTCTTGTTTTACTGCTCAACTCCCTAAACAACACAGAAAACAGTGACATTAATTAACTCATTAATAAAATTAATGGTCCTTTATTGGCATCAGTGGTTCCATGAAGAACATTTAACATCCACAAAAGGATTTTTTTAAAGAGACAGTTCACCCAAAATGAAAATAAATTTTCTTGAAAATTTGAAGTAGATGAGTTTGTTTCTTCATCAGATTTGGAGAAATGTTGCATTCCATCACTCGCTCAGCAGTGGATTCTCTGCAGTGAATGGGTGCCGTCAGAATGAGAGTCCAAACAGCTGATAAAAACAAACTCATCTACATTGGATGGCCCGAGGGTGAGGACATGTTTAGCAAAATGTTCATTTTTGTTTGAACTATTCCTTTAAGAGTGCACAAAGACCAGAAGATGTTTCCCTGGAAGCTCTAAATGCAAATAGGGAATAATCATGATCATTTCCCAAGAAAGAATTTGCTGGCATTAGTCTTATCTGGTCAAAAACAACACCCATGTTCGATAACTCGTGGCACGCAAGAGAAATCAAGTCAATCCGACACAATGAGCGCTTTGAGATGCTTCAAAACAGCCAGAATGGCCTTCCCATCAGCCAATAAATCGATTACCTCTGGAATGAGCCTGTTTTAGGAATCTGAGGTCAAAAATGATTATCCCACACAAGCGTGAGTCTCATCCTGTGACCCGACACAACCTGACACTCGTTAAAAACCAAACTTACCCTATTTACTTTCTTATACATGTTTCTGGTCTCACTGCAGGTCTTCATATTATTCCATCAACTGACTGATTAGCTGATGGATCTCTTATTTTTCAAATCACCTCACATAGAGACACTTTTTCACCAACCAAATCAAAACATTCAGCCTGCTTTCCATTCAAAGAAAACATCTGAAGTGGTTGAGTGGTTCAAACTGACTGGTTTGTCAAATCTCTTTGGCTTTAACTAATGCATTCCACTACACAGACTGCAGATCCACACCTCTTGACCTCCAATTACCAAGAGTTTGTTCACATGCCAAGAAATACATGGAAACCACAGGATAAGAATCAATGAAAAATAATACAAATGTGTGTGGGCCTTAAAATGACAGAAGAGAAGAAGAACAGGGAGAGAAAAAAGCATTTTTAAAAAAGAAGGAAAAACACAGTAAGAAGCAAAAGAATCAGAGAAACGTGACCATTTGACCAACACATGACTCTACATTAAAGCCTATTAAAGAAAACAAGTCAGTTTCCACAGAATATTCAGCAGCACAACTGTTTTCAAACACTGATAATAATCAGAAATGTTTGTTGAGCAGCAAATCAGCATATTAAAATGATTTCTGAAGAATCGTGTGACCCTGAAGACTGGAGTAATGATGCTGAAACTTCAGCTTTGATCACAGAAATAAATGACATTTTAACATATATTCACATAGAAAACAGTTATTTTAAATTGTAAAAATATTTCTGTTTTTACTGTATTTTTGGTCAAATAAATACAGCCTTGGTGAGCATAAAAACATTTAAAAATCTTACCGACCTAAGTGTATACAGTAACATACAATATTTGCAATAATAGCAGCAGATTATACAACTGTAGCTTAACTATGTCGTCTATATATAAACACGGTTTCAGGAAAGTTGTTATATGGATATGCATATGGATGGCATATGAATTAATAAATGTAAAAAAAATGCAACGTATTACTGATTGTTTGTCTACTTTTACAGCACCGTCAGTAGAACACCAACCCATGTGTTATTGCTAACTAACACTGTTAACAATCATTTTTGTTACTTGAAATAAAATTCAAAATAAAATATAAAAATTACTAAAACTGAAATAAAAATAAATTTAAGCTACATTGAAATATGGAAAAAGTATATAAATATGACAAAATATGTTACTTGAAATAAATCTGACATAAAATAAAATATAAACAGATAT
The DNA here is from genome assembly GCF_012432095.1 of Onychostoma macrolepis. Classification (NCBI taxonomy): domain Eukaryota; kingdom Metazoa; phylum Chordata; class Actinopteri; order Cypriniformes; family Cyprinidae; genus Onychostoma; species Onychostoma macrolepis. The sequence goes on from NC_081175.1 coordinate 27,726,854, forward strand.
GAAAAAATATTGACAAACAAAAATTATGTATGGTATGATATGATATGTTGCCTTGACAGCAAACTGAAATAAAATAAGTTTACAATTAGTAAAAAATTACTAAAACTGAAATGAAAATACATTTAGGCTACACTGAAATAAAAGAAGCTGGTCCCAACAACAGCACTGAATACATTACACAAAATAATGATTTGAGTTTGCAAGGCATAAAAACACATGTGCATGACCAACATGGTAAGCAGCAGTGACACACAGCACTGGCCTGTCAGCTGAACCGTGACGCTCTCACCGGCCTCAGGCCATCATTATTATTCAGCCCTGTTATCGATTACCAAGCACTGCTTACTTGCTGTTTCTTTTCAAGAAAAGAACCAGAAACGGCAGCCATCTGAAGAAACTGCGACTGCTCTGAGACCTGTGCAGGTGTTGTGGGCAACATACACTAGCCTTTGGTCAGATTAGAGGGGTAATTATTCTCCAGAAATGTAACAGAATAAGGGAGTCCTCCTATCTGTCCACATCCTTCTCTCCTCACTCCTCTGCGAGACGGAGGGATGCTGGCAGAGGGACACAAAGCACGACTGTGTTCGGCTCACAAATCTCGAGAGTGGCACTTTTGTGAAGTGAAGGAACATTAGACCCAGTGGACGGGTCTTTTTCAGCATCCACAATGTGGACAGAGCGTTAAATCAGGGTCGGACAGCGGTTAGGGCATCGATGTACGGTTTGGGCCAGATTGCATTTCACTAGCATGCAGAAAGCGGTCGAAACTAATGACAGACCCCTGCTATCACTTCAATTCAAGTCGAAAGATGGTCAATCGCTGCATTGATTGATTTAAAGCAAGATGCTACATGCAAAAACATTGTTTTTTCATGCATTGGTCAGTTTTGAAATTCTAGTGGAAGGAACATTCAAAATACACTTTTAAGTGTTTATTTTTGCACTTTATCTAGTCGCATCTGTAGATTTCAATTTCAGGAGGCTACATATCTTTAAGGCTACGAGTTTTATTTCTAGCTATCTATATTCTGTAAGGCTTTTACTGAAGGGTTTGTTCATTAATAATTTCCCTGGTTTTATACAAAACTTTATTAACAAAGTAAAACATTATTTTCAGGCTGTTGACGGTATTTTCTGATTTATGTAGTGATAAAAAGAGAAATACAAAATCCTCGTAAAAACTATCCAATGTTCAGATTTCTGTTATTAGATTTTGATTATCCACCATTAAATATATGCATATTACTGCATATTTAACAAGATAATGACTCATTTGCATATTTAGAAAACATGTAATACAAAAAATGTTTGCAATTCTTCATGTAATGAATCAACTGAGTGACGTATGGTGATATAGGTCTAATTAAAAAATTTTCTTAAATTCTTAAAGTTTAAATTCAGATCTACATTTGGGTCCGCTCACCCAAAAATGAAAGTTCATCATTGAAATACATCATTGAAAACAGCTTTGTCACTTACAGGTGAACTGTTCCTTTAAAACAAGTGAGTAAACAGGTCTGAATCTGGGTGGTTTTGTGTTTATCGACGGGCCGCTGGGTCGGTTCACAGGGATATTGGGTGCCTGTCTGACCCAGCGCCAGATCATCTGGGTTACGTGATTCTATCATGTTGGACCATGAAGGCAGGTCCATTGTCAGGCTGTGCATGTGCACCGTGTTTAGAAGAACATACGCTATATGACCCATTCATAAGATAATTTCCTCATTAAAAATGTCCCGAGGGACTAATTTAACACCAATGAACCCATCGGGGGGCAGGCGAGTGATGGCATCTGCTCTAATTATTATAGCACATATCGAGATCAAGGTTATGCACAGAATAAAATACTAGATTACTGCACTGCATTCAGTTTAAAAAAAAAAAAAAAAAAACAGTATGTGAAACAGCATACAGGCATTTCAAATAGTAGTATGCTACTCTACATGACCTCATTACTTGCATGCTTAAAATAGCAGTCTACCAAATAATTCTGTCAAATAATCCAATCCGATACTGTAGGTCATCAGGATTACATGCATACAAAAAATGCACATAATACCCATTTGTAAATTAATGTAAAATGCAAAAACAATAGGTTTACTACAAATAATTATTATTTTTTTCTATCCACCAACCTATACATTTTTCTCTCTCCAAGTTATTTGACTATCAATTTGGTTAACTTACCAATAAATAATGACAATGACTTCTGCTTCTTAAATTTGTAAAAGTTTTATTCGACCAACCTTTCTCTTACTTAGATCACAAATAAATAATAAAATAATATTCGTGAATAATAATAATAATATTTTTTAAATAATAACAATTATTATTACTACAATTAATAATAATTTTAATAATTGGGGTTGCAAAAGGGCAGTACATTTCTGGGAACTTCTGGAAAGTTTCCCAAAAAATCCAGTAAAGTTTTCGGAAATTTACCTGAAACTTTTCATTACTTTGCAACTGTAATAATAGATTGAAGGAATTCATCAGTAATGAATGTCTATGACAACATAAATTAAGCCCAACAATGACTAGTGCCGATTATAATCGGAAATGCACTTGTATTAAGCTACGTGTCAATTTTTCTTGAACTTTTTTAATGTGATTATGCTAAGCTTAATTAAATTAGTTCTAAAAATAGTGAATAGTTTTTTTTATTATTTGGTAACACTTTACTTGAAGGAGTGTGCATAAGACTGACATGACACCTTCATAATCATGACATGACACATGTCATGAATATGAAGGAATTCATATGACAACTGTCATTAAGTGTCATTCGCTCAGTTATGTCATTTTTAAAGCAAAGATGACATTATTTGACCTAACCCTACCCCTACCCTTAACCCTAGCCCATAACAAAGACATCTCAAACAATGTCAAATTTTGCATTAACTGAGCAAATGACACTTAATGACAGTTGTCATAAAAATGCATAAAAAACCTTCATATTTATGACATGTGTCATGGCATGATTATGAAGGTGTCATGTCAGTCTTATGCACACTCCTTCAAGTGTAACCTATTATTTTAAATAACATCATCATGTTCTTTTCAAACAGATTCACAAAACCATTTCAGTTTTCACACAATTTACAGCAAAACACCAAGTAGCCCTGATTTAAACAATACGTTCTGTCATTTCAGAGGTCAGACTTTAGGCTTTAGGGGTCAAGAGGTCATGGACACACAAGCGTTTAATGATAACCCTCTAGTGACAGCCAACAATTCACGTCAGGCTATATTCTTCCACTTACGAGCCACTTTTACCTGCTTCTATTTTAGACAGGCTTCAGGCACCTGCTCTGAGATACGAACGAGTCACTCTCTGTGTATCTACAAACAGGTTTAAAAAATTTAAAAAAAGAGGAAGATTCATGCAGTTTAAACAAGAGACAAACAGACATGAACTGTGAAAATACTGCATTTAGCTGACATTTAAAGCACCGGCATTTTCTATTTTAAACAACATTTTTAGACTATTGTACATGCAATTATGAAGCCATATTATTAATTGAGAGACTGCATACATTTTACTACAAATTACTTAATGCATGTCAAATGACATTTAAATGAAACTACAAAACAACAAAAACTTTAACCTAAATTTTGATATTCATACAGTAGGTTCATGTCCATGTTGTCACCAAATACTTTAGCATTGCTTACATAGATTTGACCAAGTTTGAACAACCTGACTGCTTCTCAGCTAGCAATCGCAGAAAATGCACAAAGAAAAAAGCCTGTTAAAAAAAAAAAAGTGATCTCATTTTGAACTAGAAGACTCTTTTGTTGTTCAGATGAAAAGTCTGGGATAATTTATGCGAGTTTGACTGCAGACCTCCACATGACCCTAAAATGCCAGTCTCACATTAAAAAAAAACACAACTAATCAAACAGTACGACCCAAGCAGGTTAACCAAGTTAACAGTGTTTGAATGAACTTATGCAAACAGATAAAAGGAACGAGAGAAGACAGTAGAGTCGCAGTCAGCCAATGAGCGTTTGTACTTTAAAACAAGCGAACATTTCCCTTTTGTTCGGTTGTTTCTGAACCAAATATAAAGTAACACTGAATAAAGCAGCAATGAAACGCGTTCGAGCAGCTGTGGAGAGTAAAACTGACGTGTATTGTCGTGTAAAGGAGGAATAACCCTGCTGTAAACGATCCAGCCGCGGAGGAACAAGTGCAGCTCAAAGTCCTCAAACCTCTCGAGACCAGAGTCCATAGAAACCGGAGAAAAACAATCGTCAAACCCCGAAAACGCAGCGAACGAATCCCGTACAAACACTCACCCAGACGGCGTCAAGGGTTCCGCTCCTCCGCGCTCGGGTTAAACGTTTAAAGTTTAAAGAGTTTGTGAGAGCTGATGCCGCGACCTGTTTCTCCCTCTCAGCGACTGTGTGTGTGTGTGTGTGTGTGTGTGAGAGAGAGAGAGAGAGTAAGAGAGAGAGAGAGAGCGAGCGAGCGAGCAAAAGAGGAGGCGTGAGATGCTTACAAACAACACGGTATACGTTTTATATATTTTTTTATATTTTATTTTGTGATATTTTAATTAGATAAATAGCCCCATTTTAATTTAAAACATGTTTAAATTATTTTGTTCATTATTTTAGGATTTCTTTTAGGAAAATATTTTTTATGAAAGTAACTAAAGAATACAATATACATTTATTAATTTTTGCAGACGCTTTTATACATCAAGAGATTCATCTTAAAGAGGCAAACAGTCACAGCTCGTAATACCAAGTTTCAAGCATTGTTCAAAAAGTACAAGCTAGACAGGAAAAGAATAAAGAAAAGAGAAAATGTTTTCTCAATGTAACTTCATATGTTAGAACAAAATAGGAATAATCTAAATCTACATATTATTTTATATTTAATTATCTATGTTATGTTGTTTATGGAAATTGTTAAATATAGTGAATAAATAGTAAATAGAGTGAATGATTCAATGACTCGTTCCTAATGGCTGTCACTTGTTTTGTTTATAAATAAATCAGCGTTTTTGAACAAATCGGTTGAGTGAATGATTTAATGACTCATTCATAAAGACACATGAATCAGAGTTGTTAAACAAATCGGTTGACTGAATGTACTTGTATGTACACTTGTTGCCACCTACTGGTGTAATACAGCAAGTGGCTCTGAAAAAGACATTAATACACAGACAGTCTGTCTGTAACCAAAAATAATATTTTACATATATTTTAAAATAGATGTTTTATTAAAATAAAGTATTTTAGTCAGCCTTGAAATAAAATTATTTATCTGTTTTAAATGTTTTTTTTTTTTTTTATTGACAGGATTTACTACATAATTACATATTGGTTCAAGACATAGACCGAGCCAGGCAAAGACAGTCTCTGTAATCATCTGCAAAAACATCCTTCGCTGAAAATATTGTCTTATCAAACTGGGATGTTTTATAAACACGTGTCAAAATGAATTATGAAATGCCTCATTATAAACTTAAATGTGCATAAACTGCTGCCTTCGTATCAGAAGCTGTTTATGTAAGTCATGAAGGATGACAGATGCACTTGATTTACAGATTTATCCTAATTACTTAAATTAGTAAATATATAGATATATGGATTTACTGGGAATATAGAGTAAAGTTATTGCATCTGTAGGGTCATTGTGTTTATGTAACCTGCATTTAAAAGCTAACCTGTGGTTACATAACCTCAGTATGTGAGGATCCGTGTTACACTGTAACCTAGATTTGCTTTAATCCTGCAGCTCTGAGGACGGAGGAGCGTCCGCGTTCTCCCTTTATGGCCTCTCGTCTCAACTTTTGGGCCTCGACATTACAGTGGATATTTATAAGAAATAAAAAGAGAAAAAGAAACATTTGTCTCTTCGCAAGCAAGCTGGAAGAAAGAAATGAAAGGCCCCTTGTCAAAAGGTCAAAGGTTATGTGACATTTTCTGCCCATGGAGGAGTGAATCCAAAACATGAGTGTAGAGGACAGAGCAAGCGTTGTCTTTTTCCTCCACACTACCAGGCAAAAGAAAGACACAAAAAAACATTCTTTATTTGCATTATTATATGCATTACTTAAATTGAATAAATAAATAAATAAATTATATATATATATATATATATATATATAATTTATTAATAAATAAAAATACAAAAGAATAGTTACCTATATATATATATATATATATTATTTATTTATTTATTTATTCAATTTAAATAATGCATATAATAATGCAAATAAAGAATGTTTTATATATATATATATATATATATATATATATATATATAGGTAACTATTCTTTTTATTTATTAATAAATTATATATATATATATATATATATATATATATATATATATATATATATATATATATTATTTTTATGCTAGTAATTTATTTATTATTTTTGGTCAGTCATAGACATATTCCATGGGCTCTTTTAAAAAGTTAATTCTCATAATCTGTGTGACCCGTGCTGTTATCCATCAAACCTTCCTCTGGCTACTGGATATTTAGCTTTGATGATCCATGCAAACTATTTCAATCATAGTGACCCTTTAAACCTCTTTATCTGTTACAACCCGATTGCCCGAGCTGGAAGAATGTTTATGAGAGTGATTTGAGGTAATGACACTCCTCACACAGATGCAGTATTTACTCACACACAGAGCTTATAAATCCTCTGTAGTTCAGTGTGGGCTGGTGAACTGCTCTGTAACACAGATAACATGTTTGTGAGAGCTGTATGTCACGCTCTGGGTGCTGCCTGTAATGCTGTTCAGTCACTGATCGTTAACATGCATGTGCTGCATTTAGAATGTGAGGCATTTTATCATCAGATCTGACCTACTATATATAGATATGAACTACAGGAATCAGATCAACTAGATTCTGACATGTTAAGAAGAAAAAGTGAGTAGAGCTTGTCTGTGCAAACTTCTATGATACTAGGGTATTCTGGGTGGTTGTCAAGGTGTTGCTATGTGGTTGCTTGTGTATTCTAGGTGGTTGCTAAGGAGTTGCTATGTGGTTATTAGGGTGTTCTAGGTGGTTGCCGGGGAGTTGCTATGTGCTTGCTATGGCACAGCGTTGCAATGTGGTTGCTAGGGTGTTATAAGGGATTGCCAGGGAGTTGCTATGTGGTTGCTAAGATGTTGCTATATGGTTGCTAGGGTGTTCTAGGCGGTTGCCAGGGTGAATCTAGGGTGTTATGATAGGTTGCAAGGGTGTTGCTATATGGTTGCTAGGGTGCTCTAGGTGGTTACCAGGGAGTTGCTATGTAGTTTCATGTGTATTCTAGGTGGTTGCCAGGGAGTTGCTACGTGGCTGCTAGGGCACAGAGTGGTTATGTGGTTGCTAGGATGTTGCTATATGGTTGCTAGTGTGTTCTAGGTGGTTGCCATGGTGTTTCTATGGTGTCATGGGATGTTGCCAGGCTGTTGCTATGTGGTTGCTAGGGTGTTCTAGGTGGTTACCATGGAGTTGCCATGTGGTTTCCAGGGAGTTTCTAGGGTGTTATGGATAGTTGCTGAAGAGTTTCTATGTGGTTGCTAGTGTGGTTAAGGTGGTTTCCAGGTAGTTTCTATGTGGTTGCTATGTGCTTACTAAGATGTTCTGAATAGTTGCCATATGCTGCCAGAGAGTTACATAGAGTTACTATGTGGTTGCTATGGTGTTCTGGATGGTTTCCAGGGAGTTGCTATGCGGTTACTAGGACATTCTGAATAGATGCCATGGAGTTGCTATATGGTTGCCAAGGTATTCCGGGTGGTTGCTAGGGGAGTATCTATGTGGTTGCTAGGGAGTAGTTTTAGCTCAAATGAGGTTTGTTTATTATTGATATTTCTCTTTCACAAAACTTTGTACTCATCTGATGCAATTTAAATGTGACCTTTTGAATATCCTACTGTATCCCAGCAGTAAAAGCAATAATCCTTATCATAGTGCAAATGATTATGTAAATACTTTTTTTCTTTTTTTGTGGTGCACACAAGCACACACATGCATACAGTTCTTTCTATTTTACATCATACAGCAGATAGTTGCGGTCCTGCTGATTGGTCAGTTCATACAGTGGGGCAAAAAAGTATTTAGTCAGCCACCAATTGTGCAAGTTCTCCCACTTAAAAAGATGAGAGAGGCCTGTAATTTTCATCATAGATATACCTCAACTATGAGAGACAAAATGAGAAAAAAAAAATCCAGAAAATCACATTGTAGGATTATTAAAGAATTAATTGGTAAATTCCTCGGTAAAATAAGTATTTGGTCACCTACAAACAAGCAAGATTTCTGTGACTGTGAGCAAAAATCCCAGAAACACACGGGGGGACCTAGTGAATGACCTGCAGAGAGCTGGGACCAAAGTAACAAAGGCTACCATCAGTAACACACTGCGCCGCCAGGGACTCAAATCCTGCAGTGCCAGACGTGTCCCCCTGCTTAAGCCAGTACATGTCCGGCCCGTCTGAAGTTTGCTAGAGAGCATTTGGATGATCCAGAAGAGGATTGGGAGAATGTCATATGGTCAGATGAAACCAAAATATAACTTTTTGGTAAAAACTCAAAGAATGCTGAGTTGCATCCAAAGAACACCATACCTACTGTGAAGCATGGGGGTGGAAACATCATGCTTTGGGGCTGTTTTTCTGCAAAGGGACCAAGACGACTGATCCGTGTAAACGAAAGAATGAATGGGGCCATGTATCGTGAGATTTTGGTGAAAACCTCCTTCCATCAGCAAGGGCATTGAAGATGAAACGTGGCTGGGTCTTTCAGCATGACAATGATCCCAAACACACCGCCCGCAACGAAGGAGTGGCTTCGTAAGAAGTATTTCAAGGTCCTGGAGTGGCCTAGCCAGTCTCCAGATCTCAACCCCATCGAAAATCTTTGGAGGAGTTGAAAGTCTGTGTTGCCCAGCGACAGCCCCAAAACATTACTGCTCTAGAGGAGATCTGCATGGAGGAATGGGCCAAAATACCAGCAACAGTGTGTGAAAACCTTGTGAAGACTTACAGAAAACGTTTGACCTCTGTCATTGCCAACAAAGGGTATATAACAAAGTATTGAAATGAAATTTTGTTATTGACCAAATACTTATTTTCCACCATAATTTGCAAATAAATTCTTTAAAAATCCTACAATGTGATTTTCTGGATTTTTTTTTCTCATTTTGTCTCTCATAGTTGAGGTATACCTATGATGAAAATTACAGGCCTCTCTCATCTTTTTAAGTGGGAGAACTTGCACAATTGGTGGCTGACTAAATACTTTTTTGCCCCACTGTATATGTTGTGAAGCAGATACTATGTATGTAAACTAATAAACATCCTCTCTCCCGTTTCCATTTCAGCTGCTCTTCTGAGTGGCTCAGGGTAGAATGGATCCGCTGGGACGCAGAATTATCCTCAGACACGCCTGGAATCCAGATCATTGAGATCACAGCAACAATCAGGCTACCGGAGAGGAGTTTGCTGGTCTGAACCCGACTTCAACAACTCCAAATCCTGGTTTAAACTACAAATGCAGGACAACACTGATCTCATATCAACCGTGTTTTACACCTGACCATTATAAGCAACAGAATGGTTCAGTAATATTGATGGTATTTAAAAAAACAACAACTAAAAAACTAATTATATAAATAATAAAAACTAATTAGATATAATTCTGATAATTTTTATATTTAATTATTTGTTAAAATAAATATTTATTTTATTTCTATTAATATATATAATATTGTGCATTATTATTGTTATTATTATTATGCAATGTGATGATGTTGTGAGCTGGTTTAATAAATAATGTAATTTTTAATGTAATAAAAATAATGTAGGTCTTATGTTTAATATAATAATAATATGCATTATTATTATTATTACAATTTGAGGACATTGTGAGCTGTTTTAATAAATAATGTAATTATTCATGTTATAAAAATGATGTAAGTTTTTGTGTTTAATATAATGGTAACACTTTACAATAAGGTTCATTAGTTAACAACATTAGCAAACATGAACTAAGAATGAACAATACTTCTACAGCATTTATTAATCTTAGTTAATGTTAATTTCAATAATTTGCATTATTAAAATCACAAGTTGTGTTTGTTAACATTAGTTAATGCACTGTGAACTAACATGAACAAACAACGAACAACTGTATTTTCATTAACTAACATTAACAAAGATTAATAAATAGTGTAATAAATGCATTGTTCATGTTAATTAATACATTAACTAATGTTAACAAATGACACCTTATTGTAAAGTGTTACCAATATAATAATAATAATAATTGTGGTATTATTATTATTATTATTATGCTGTGTATCAAGGATGTTGTGAGCTGTTTTTCAGCAAGTACAAATTCAAAGACAGTGACAGAGAGACAGACAGAGACAGAGGCGCTGGCATCTAGTTTCAGTGTAACATTCCTGCAGGATTAAACTGTCCTTGAGTCAGTCAGACATGAACAGATTCAAACCTGCATGTCATTACAGAATTATACAGCACATTTCAACACAGTCCCGGTCCAATAAAAGCACAGGAGTCTAGTTCGTATCTCAACATTAACAAAATGTGAGCTATTTGGAACTTGTGCTCCATCTAGTGTCGAAGCATCGGACAGGGATATCTATTATTTGTGTTCATCATATTCATTAGAAAATATTTTCTTTTCTTTAGACACCTTTTACAAATTATAAGCAAGTTTTTCTAGCTCTTTTTTAGGTGTTATATATAACCATTATTATATATATTTATACAACTTTTATATATTAATATTAAAATGAGATCATTTTAGTGTTCATTAGAAAATATTATTTTTTAAAACATCTTTCACAAATTATAAGAGTTTTTCTAGCTATTTTCTGATGTGTTATATATTACTATTATTATATATAATATATTTATACAGTTTTTTAAAAGTATTTTTTATTACCACAAGATCATTTTATTGTACTCACATTCACCACTAGAGGTCCCAATACAACAAATTTTGATACCCACTTTTTTTTTTCTTTCTTTTTTTAGCAATTCAAGCAGTTCATTTCATATACTTCAGATTACATATTATGATTAATCTGAGTTATTATTTTATAGGGTGAATTCAGGTGAAGTAAATTCAACGTGTAATTTAGACACCCAGAGGTATCTAAAAAAAAAAAATAAGCAGACACTCTTTAGAGTCTTATAATGAAACTCTTTAATAGCAGTACATCTGGATCCAAACCGAATCCACCTCAGTTTCCGTTCACACTGTACATGGCACTTTTTTCTCTCTTTTCAAAATAAAATCAGATATCAGAGATATTTGGCCAGTGACGTCACAGACACTTTGACAAAATGAATTTGACGGCAGACGTGTCGTTGGCATGCCAGATCCACAACCAATCAAAACCCATTTCAGAACGACATCACACGCTCACAATAATTATACATTCATCTTTCAAATCAGGAAATAAACTCATGGCGAAAGCACAACAGACAAAATCACTGCAACACAAAGTCTCAGTATGCACATGCATGGGTGTATCGAACCACAAGATATTACGCTTCATTTATATTTTTCAGATAGGTCACTTAAATTTGTTCGGAAATTAATATAAAAACAAAACAGTTCAAATAAACAGATGCACCAAACCAACATTTCCTAACTTTGAAGTTATTCCTCCCATGAACTCAATTTGTTCAAACTTGTAAAAAAAATCTGCGGAAAAAATACCTGTATGACACCGAATCCTCTTGTTAGCTCAAATAACACCACAAAAATCACACAACCAGCCAAAATAAACATCTATAGACAGAAAATAATGTTCATATACAATATCTACACATACACATGAGAAGACATTTGCATTCACATCTGACAATGAAAAATAATGTTTCAACTCAACAGGCAACACTTTACAACATTTAGACGTGTACAGCAAATGTTGTCGCCCATGATCAGTTCAAAACAGGTTTATCTTTACTTTCCCGACATACACAATAAAATATCATTAAATTAGGCCAGAAACATATCTATACGCAAGTACGTGAATGTAGACTCCATCTGAAATGTCTCAGCATTGACGCAGCAGACTAGTGTACTTGTGGATTATGTTTCTGGTGTTTAGTGTACTTCAGTGCACGTAGACAGCAGCAGCAGGGCCTGTACGTCATCAAGATCAGACCAGGCTGAATGGCTTTTATTATTTTCTACGATGTGGCCGTATCATATGGAAGCCTGTTTCCACCACTGAATAAAAAAAAGTTAATTGCGACTTTTTATCTCGCAAATCTGGCTTCAGAATATAACCACGATATAAACTCACAATTGCAAGTTACAAAGTCAGAATTGCGGGATATAAACTTGCAATTACAATAAAGAAAGTCATAATTGCGAGATATAAACTCACAATTCCGCAAAAACGTCAGAATTGCGAGAAAAAAATCTCAATTGCGAGATGTAAACTTTTTCTCAGAATTGCGTGACATAAACTCGCAATTACGAGGAAAAAGTCAGAATTGCAAGATAAACTTGCAATTGTGAGAAATAAAGTCAGAATTGTGAGATATAAACTCACAATTGCAAATTACAAAGTCAGAATTGCAAGAAAAAAATCTGAACTGCAATACAGTCACAGTTGTGAGATATAAACTCACAATTGTGAGAAAGTCAGAATTGCGAGAAAAAAAATCTGAATTGCGAGACCTAAAATTGCGATTGTGAGAAAAAGTCAGAATTGCGAGATATAAACTCAGAATTTCAGATTTTTTCTCAGAATTGTGTGATATAAACTCGCAATTAGCCTACGAGAAAAAAGTCAGAATTATGAGACAAAAACTCGCAATTACGAGAAAAAGACAGAATTGCGAGATAAACTTGCAATTGTGAGAAATTAAGTCAGAATTGTGAGATATAAACTTGCACTTCTGACTTTTTCTCTCATAATTGTGATATAAACTCACAATTGCAACTTATTAAGTCAGAATTACGGGATATAAACTAACAATTATGAGAAAAAGTCAGAATTGCGAGAAAAACTTTTTGAATTTATTTCTTGAAATTGCAAGTTATAAAGTCAGAATTGTGGTATATAAACTCTCAATTGCAACAAATAAAATCATAATGGCAAGATATAAACTCGCAATTTAGACTTTTTCTCGCAATTCTGATTTTATACCTCACAATAGCAAAAAAAAGTCTGATAAAAAGTCGTAATTACCTTTATTTACTTTTTTCATTGGCGGAAACAAGCTTCCACAGTATCACGTCCTGTCATATTGCACAATTGCATGTACGAACTTCCAGTGGAATGTGATGAAACGGCGAAACACAACATATTTCCACCTACTGGAGCAGTAGAGCATTCCAAAAGAAATCGGACACGCGCTCAGTTCTGCTGCACGATGGATCGCTACAACCTACGAGAAGCCGACGGCAGGGGTTTTAGAGGAAGGAGGCACGGAGAGGAAGCAAAGGCCATTCAGTTTTCCGAGGAAGAGTTTGCACATGGACGCGTAGCAGCTAGAACTAGGGTTATCAAGACATCTTTAACCCTTAAACCGAGAGAGACAAACACCAAATGAAGTCCGTTTCGGCTAGATCGATGACAAAATTCACAAAGGCAAGAATGAAGTCGAAGCGTGTCAGTGTTCTTCTGCTAGCTAAATCATTAGAAAAAGCAGAAAATGTAAACTGGATAAGCGTTATCGCCTTGTTTAAGAAATGTTTCGGTGGAAGTCACCGGAGAATCGGACCTACGCTAACAATAAAAGCTGTTATCGCTAATGTCTACATCTCTAAATGGCCTTTTTTACTCTCGTTTGAGTTTAAAAGCATCATTTCAAGAAAATTAAAGTGTTTTAATTTTAGAACTAATAAAAAAATATTAAAATCACCTGAATTTTTTTTTTTTTTGTGTTCAGCTAAAAATATACAGATAAAATAATAAAAATGTAAATAAATAGCTGAATTTTCTAAATAAATAAATAATTTTAAATAATAATTCTGCCCACCCAGATTAGATCAAAAACTCACAGTCCAAAAACAGATTTCAACACATTTTTGTTTTTACATTTCATAACATCATAACATTTGATTTACAGTAAAGGCATCAAAATCTAGTTTTAATCTAAACTGGGCAAGTCAAAAGAGAATAAACCTCTCTAAATGAATAAATAACACACTTTAAATGAATAAATAAAGCAAACATGTCATAGTCGCCTCCACCTGCACCCTGAGCGTGTCCTGCGTGTTTCCGTGGCGACTCAGGGTCAGAGGTCACAGGTGTGGTGGGGTCACATCAGGACGTTGGAGCGGGTGTCGGGGAGCCGCAGACCCACCAGGCCTCCGGCGACCAGCACAGACGACGCCAGCAGGATCGGGATGGATTTCGTGATTCCCACCAATGACCCAAATATTAGATTCCCCAAGACAGCGGCCAGCTTACACATGGCATTACAAAAGCCAAAGCCAGTCCCTCTGCAGCAGACAGACAAAATCAGTGTATACTGCAGTATCAGCAGTTTTCTAGAAAAGTTGTACTAAGCTTTGACATCTAAAGGACATAAACTGATCATTTCAGCTACAGCCAAACTACACTTTAGATAAAGTTGTTAGCTATTTATGGGGCACGTTATTTTAAATTATATCATTATCAGACTAGACCTTTCACTTAAGCAGAGCAGTGTTTATTTTGCACAAAATATAGGATATTATTACATTATATTGTGTTTTGTAGGATTTTATGTTATTGGGATGACAGCATCAAATATAGTAATTTATATTAAACACAACTCAAAAAATGGAAAAATAAACAATATAAATAATAAATAAGTATAAATCATAGAAATGATTAAATTAAATAAATATAAAAAATGATATAGTTAACAACTGATAAAACTGAAAATTAAACAGTATAAATAATAAAGTATAAACTATTAAATTAAGTAAATATAATAAACTATATAGTTTTTTTGGTTTCACTTTATTTTGATGGTCCCTTTAACACATTCTATTGACTATAAGTAATGTTGCACCTACATTTCTACTGACTCTCATTAGAGTGTTAGTAGTGTATTAGTTGACTGGTAGGGTTAGGGTTTGATTAAGTTGACATGTTCTTGCAAAGTTACTTATAGTCAGTAGAATAGCTGTTGGGAGACCAACACAATAAGGAGTTCGTAGATATGAAACAGACAGTCTACTAATACTCTTATGAGAGTTTGTTGACATGTAGTTGCAACATTACTTAGTGTCAACAGAATGTTCAAAAGGGACCATCAAAATAAAGTGTTACCATTTTTTTTATATGATTCTAATATATGTAATTACATCAAAAACAGTAGTATTTATCTACATTAAATGCAGCTTAGGGAGATCTAGGAACAAGAGAATAATTATTAAAATAAAATATTTTTTAAAAGCTAATTTTTTAAAAGCTAATGGTAACTTTCATTACTTTTCATTTTAATTTAATTTTAGATTATTTTGTTATTTGCTTTTGTCCTTTGTATAATTTTTTTTTTCAATATATATTACGTTTTTTTTTTTGTTCAATAATTTTTTATTTCAGTTGTAGTTTACTTTTTAAAGTTTATTTTCCAGTAATTTTTCATGTGCATTGAGTAAAGTTGATATGAGTCAAGTGAAAGCCTCTTGTGATCCGTGTTTATTAGTGATTGCATGTATTTGTGTGTCCATGTACCTCCTATCGGTGGGATACAGTTCGGCCGTCACCACGTCCAGTGAGTTCCAGGCCGATATACTGAGTCCATTATAAAGGCAGAGCATTGCTATCATCATGGATTCACTGGTGCCAAACCACAGAAAGAAACAACTGATGCCGGACAACACCATCGAGCCACCTGAACACAAAAAAACACACTCAACAATATGATATCATACGAGCTTATTTAATTTATTATTTGGTGAATCTGGTGAAGTGACTGACCTAACATGCTCAGACGGCCCACTTTATCCATGAGGAGGGCGGAGACTATGTTGCCTGGCAACACGGCTAGTGTTCCAAGGAAGTTGATGAAATACACCCAGTACGCGCTGTAGTCGTCATCAAACGTCATCTGACAGCCGGTCTTGTTGTGCGCAAACGTGGAGTTGATCACAGAGGAACCGATGAATTTCGAGTCATCGATATCTGAACGAGACAGACGGGAAATGGTGAGTTACATGACAGATGCTCAACTTACAAATCCATTCAAAAAAAATGTTTCTCTTTAAAAACATTTCAAACCTACAGCAAAAAAACAAAGTGCTGTACAATTAAGACAGACATTTAGACTGACAGACTGACAGACGTTTAGAATGATAGAACGACAGACAGACAGAGGATAGATAGACAGATCGACAGACAGAAAGATGTTTAGAATGATAGAACGGCAGAGAGACAGACAGACAGAGGATAGATAGACAGACAGACAGATAGATAGATGGACATTTAGAGTGATAGACAGAACGACAGAGATAGACAGACAGATGTTTAAAATGATAGACAGAACGAGGCGTTTAGAATGACAGACAGAGGATAAATAGACAGACAGACAAATGTTTAGAATGATAGAACAACAGACAGACAGATAGATGGATAGACAGACAAATGTTTAGAATGATAGAACGACAGACAGACAGACAGACAGACAGATAGACATTTGCTGTACTGCCCCCCTCTGGTCACAGTTTGAACTACATTCTGTCTCTCTCACACAGGAGGGTCATTAGGGAGTTTAACCTCTGAAAACCTATTAGTGAGTTTGAGCGTGTGCAGCAGATCTCCAGCTCTCTCACGCTTTCACTCGCAACTCATTTCCAGCTCATTTAATTTCTGTAGCAGCTCTGAAACGGCTTCATTAGAGACATAAACTCAATTTCCCATGAGGCCTCTGCTCTCTCTCTCTGCCGTCTATGTTTGTGTTTGTTCTGCTGAGTTGTGGAGTTTGTGTAAGTGTGTAAGGTGGCTTTTCCTGAGTCAGCCAGACCCCGAAATGACCCGACCGCTGTCTACTCACACACACACACACACACACACTGATAAATCAACATCAACAGCCTCACACAAGCTACATAATTCAAACTCACAACATTTAACTTTTACTAATATCAGAATATTCTTAAATAGAGATCCAAACCAAATGTAAAATTTGATTTGAATTTGAAAAAAGAATTCCTGTTTCTATGGTAACTTGCAGTGGATCTCTCTTCAGGATTACGGATAGTGAAGCCATTCACTGGGAATTTAACAATTAGATCAGCAAAAATGTGAAACTACACAGACTTCTACACATGCATAAGTGTGTCTTGCAATGTTTATACATGTCTATGACTAAAATGATTTGCTCCATATAGATAATGCATGTCACTGACTGAACCCTTGAGGGATTCTGGGTAAAATCATTGTTCTGCTGTTATTGTGGCTATTTCAGGTCTTCTTCGTATAATCGTTGCCTTCGGCTTTTATCTTTCATCCTGTTTTTCATCTAATGCATCTGCTTGTCTTTTTGCCTTCAAATGCATATAAATTAGAATCAATTTCAACTTCAAAGTCTGTGGTTTCTCGTCGCTGGTGAGCTGCAGTCAGATATTTAAACATCAAACATCTCACTGTGAGTCAGTGAAGCTCTCGCTCACATCACTGTTACCTACAGATCTCACAATGAGCCGACTACAACAAAGAGTCTTGCTAAAACTGAAGAATGGTAGAGTTTCATGCCCCAAATAATAAAGATTCCACTGTCCACCGTGTCTATGGGCCAGTCACACTTTACAGACTCCCCAGGAGCCAATCAGAGTGCACTGAGTTTCCACCAGCCAATTAACTTCTGCCCTCTCAAACACACAGACAGCCATTAATGGAAGCTGAACAGGCCTGAACTTTCAGTGAAACACACTGTTAATGAGATCAGCAGTGGATGGCCAAAGACCGGGGAAAATATATATTTTATTATTCAAGAACTGAATTCACTACACTTGGAAAGCAACATTTCACTTAAAAAATAAAATTGTATTCATTTCATTCTAATTTTAAAATTGTATATGTACACATCAACATTATTTCATATTTTCTTGTATTTAATTAAAATTAAAAAATGCACACACACACATTATATTTAGAACTTATTGCAATTGAAAATGTATTTTATATAATTACTGATATTGCATAATATTTTAATATATGTTAATAATTAATAATATATGTTAAGAATATTTATTTTATACTTATTTTATTATTACTTATTTATGTCACATGGCAACTGACAGCCCTAAAAATTAGGCAAGTCGATTTCAACACACTCGTACCTGTATTATAGAAGAACGCTTCTATGATGGTGCAGTTCTTGAAGAAAGAACCGATGGAGCTGATGTCCTCAAAGTAACAGCTCTGAAAGGTGGAGTCGATGAAAGTCACAGACTTAAACTTCATGCCAATGAACCTGAAATAAAGGACAGGACTGGTCAGGACACAACTAACCAGCTCAATGAACAGTTTTCATAATCTAGTGAGTTCTGTCATTGTGATTGATTTGTGTGTGTGTGTGTGTGTGTGTGTGTGTGTGGAGCCTGATCTCATCTGCTCATAAATGAGCATCACAGGAGCTGGACGCTACAACAACATGATAAGAGAGCTTCATCTCCAGGAGAGAGGGATGAGGGAAAGAGGAGGAGTGGACGGAGAGCATAAACAAAAAGAAAGAAAGAATCAGAGCAAAGCAGAAGGAAAAGGAGGAGAGAAGAGATAAGGGCATTTTAATTTCCTGGCCCTGCGTCTGGATGAGACATTACCTCAACGACGGGATGTTATTTATGAGAGAGAGATCAGACCTCTGAGAACAATAGCACACACACACACACACAGAATGTAAACGTTATGACCAGCATTAACCGCAGCTGAAGATCAGCTCTATTTCTGCTAATCTCTTCTGCAAACGCATGTTTAGTTTCAGGATTTCATTTCACACAAAGGAGCTGAAGTAGATAAGATGAGAACATGGGAAGGCCTCTCAGAGTTCATTGGCGTGTGCAATCTAACTTTTATATCCAGGGAAAACCTGACTCTTCTTGCTCTTTTGAAATAAGAGCTTGATTTCTAACATTCACAACCCAAAACTTCCCAGTGCCAGCTTCAGTTACTAAAAAGAAACCCCAGGAAACCTCCACGATTATGAAATTACAATCATGAGCTCATTAGCATATAACCACCCACATTTACATATCAGCACCTACAGCCAATCCCATTCCAAGCGAATAGCACTATCATGCAAAACTGAATTGTTCCTGCATAATTCAGTGAAAAACATATGTAACCAAATCCGGGGGAACGCAAAAGTTTTGAGAGAGAACGCAAAACATTTGAAAAACATTTTTTCCTCCCACCCTGAATTTTTTTCCATTCACCCCAAATTTTTCCCACCACAATGTCCTGTAAAGGGCTCCGTATATAACAAATTTTTAAATAAAGAAATTAAGAATGGTTGGATTTAGACTAAAAAAAGAATTGCAACAATTCCAAGACGTAAACGTAGAATCCTAAAAACAGTCAGAATTGCGATATGTAAACTCAGAATTCCGAAGAAAAAAAGAATTGTGAAGAAAAAAGAATTCTAAAAAAAAAAGAAGGCAGAATCGCACAATTTTAATTTAGGATTCCAAGAAAAACAGCAAGAATAGCAAAATATAAACTTTTATAAATTGTGAAAAAAGTGATCATTGTGAGATATAATCTCAAGGAAAAAGTCAGAATTGCAAGAAGTAAATGCAGAATTCTAAAACAAAAAATGTCAGAACCGTCAATGTTTATAACTCGCAATTGTGAGAAAAACGTTCAGAATTGTGAGGTACTTAGTGTGTACGCCAACAGTTGAGGGCTTTAAAAAAATGTTTTATTATTATCATTTATAACAATTCTTCTTAGTATATTTCAAAAAGACCATGTTATCATAAAAGCACAGCAGAAAAACGGCCTGTTTATTTCTAAGGAGGGTGGAAAATTGTCATCAAAAACTAAATTATGAGCAAAAAAAACCTTAATGGAGATAATAAGAGGAACTCAACATATAAAATGCAGAATGCGATCTTTAATATGAGAGCACAGACATACTGTCCCACACAGACTGACCTGTCGTTAATAAACACTCCGTTTTTATGGATCTGGTTCTCCAGAGTGAAATTAAAGGTGAAATCTTCGATTCTCTCGTCGTTGTGGATCTTCACGCGGGATGCGTAGTCGTCTGCCTGCAGGTGCTTTATGACGTCAGGGAACCAGACAGACAGACCGTAGTACCTGCGCACAGGAAGTGACATCATCAGAGCGCTGACGGGTGACGTCTGAGTGACTAACAGGGACTGAAGCTGGCTGAGGTGTGTGTGTGTGTGTGTGTGTGTGTGTGAG